>NW_027397073.1:11335490-11403503 GCF_003265705.2 Callorhinus ursinus | reverse complement strand
GCCTCTTTATTTTCCATCATTTGGGCTTCTATATCGCTGATTCTCTCTTCTGCTTCATTTATCCTAGCAGTTAGTGCCCCTATTTTTGATTGCACCTCATTAATAACCTTTTTGATTTTGACTTGGTTAGATTTTAGTTCTTTTATTTCTCCAGAAAGTGTTTCTCTAATAAATTCCACGCTTTTTTCAAGCCCTGCTTGTATCTTTAAAGTCATGATTCTGAACTCTAGGTTTGACATTGTACTAATGTCATTATTGAGTAGGTCCCTGGCAGGCGGTACTACCTCTTGTTCTTTTTGCTGAGGTGATATTTTTCATATTGTCATTTTGTCCAGAGGAGAACAGATAAATGAGAGAACAAAATGCTAACAGTTTAAGAACAACCCCAGCAAATATACTCTATACAAATCAGAAAAGACCTGAAACCAGGGTAAAAGAAAGGGAAAGGAGGAAAAAAGAAAGAGAAAAGAAAGAAAAAGAATAAGATAAAAACAAACAAAAACAGAACAAAACAAAAAAAACAGAATATGATCAAATATGATCAGGCTAGTGCATAGATCAGTGCCACACACTGGATTTTGTGTGTGTTTTGGTCTGTTAGAAGAAAGTGCCTCCTAAAATTTTAAAGGAAGAAAGACATATATGTACAAAATAAGGGTTGATACAATGAAGGGATGGAAGATGACTGGAAAGATGAAACTTATAAAAGGTTTTATTAACGGAATTGATAAGAAGTTGTTTGAAAGAAGAAAAAAGAAGATTTAAAAAAATAAAAAAGAAAAGAAAAAAAATGGGAGAGACTGTGATCAGGCAGGAGACTAGAACAAAGCCATACACTAGTGATTTAGGGTATATTTTGATCTGTTAGAAGAAACTGTATCTCCAAATTTTAAAGAGAGAACAACTTATATATATATGTCAAAAATAAGGGTAACTACTATGAAGGGATAAAATATGACTCTAAAAATGAAAAATAACAATTTTTTTTTTAAAAAACTAATTGATAAGATGTTTGTTAAAAAAGGGAAAAAGAAAAAATAAAAAAAACAACAAAAAACAGTTAAAAAATTAACTTTGAAAAACTAATGAATCATGGTAAAAAAGCCATGAATTCTATGTGCAGTGTTCCCCTAGCGCTGGAGTTCTCCCGTTCTCCTTGATTGGTAAACTTGGTCTTGGCTTGCTGGCTGTTCCTGCTGATCTTCTGGGGAAGGGACCTGTTGCCGTGGTTCCCAAATGTCTTTGTCGGAGGCGGAATTGCCCCGCTCTTGTCGGTCCGGGCTAAGCAAGCTGCTCGGGTTTGCTCTCAGGAGCTTTTGTTCCCTGAAGCTCTTGGTATAGCTTTGGAGGACCAGGGTGAAAATGGTGGCCTCCCACTCTCTGCCCGGAGGAGGTGAGAACTCGGGGCCCCGCTCCTCAGTGCGCCCCCAGAGAGAAGCAGTCAATCACTCCCATCTCCCCGGTCTCTGGCCGCACTCCGTGCTCACCCGGCCTGTGACCGAGCGTTTGTATCTCTGGCACCCGACCCCGTGTGGAGTCTCCAAACCCAGCAGATCCCTGCAGTGCGCTCCCGCACCGCTCCTCCCGGGGGAGGAAGGGGAGTCTCCCCGGCTCTGCCGCTTGTTGGGTCCCTGCTGCAGGAGCAGTGGCCCGACTAGGCCGCGGATCACAGTTTATGGCAACCCCGAGCTGAGAGCCCGCGCCTCGGCTCTGTCTCTGCAGCCGGCTTCCCCGCTCCGATCCCTGGGAGCTCTGCTGCACTCAGGCACCCCCGGTCTTTCTGTGACCCCGAGGGTCCTGAGACCACACTGTCCCGCGAGGATTCCACCCCCCGCTTAGCCACTGCAGCGACGTCCCTCCGCGGAGCCGACTTCTAAAAGTTCCGATTTTGTGCTCCGCGGCTCTAGCACTTGCCAGAAGCGGCCGACGGAGGCCCCCTCCCCCGCCGTCTATCCTCCTGAATATCGCCTCGGATTCACTTCTCCGCACGTCCTACCTTCTGGTAAGTGGTCGCTTCTCTGTTCAGAGAGTTGTTGCTACTCTCTTTTGTGATCTCCTGTTGAGTTCGTAGGTGTTCAGAATGGTTTGATCCCTATTCAGCTGAATTCCTGAGACCAGATGAAATCCAGGTCTCCTACTCCTCCGCCATCTTGCTCCACCCCCCCTTAATATATTTATTTTTTAAAATACTTTGGTTTTATAATGGCATAAGAGTTGAAACCATGAATTTCTAATGCCAGCTTTTTTATATGCATATTTTAAATAATATTATAATTTAAATATTTTCAATTTGGCAATGAACTTTTCCATCAATTTTTCATATTTTAAGAGAGTTCTAGGGTACTATAATTTATTGCCAATCCTTTATCTATAGACAGTTATGTTTTTAGTTCATCCTTAAGTATCAAGACAAAACTTCCAGCTCTTGAGCAGTATTCCTAGTCTCTGCCTACAGAAATTGCTTGAAAAATATCCATGGATTTGTTTATTTATTCTAAAAACCAGCATCTATTATACATAAAGCAAGATACTGCAAACACAACAGAAAGGACAGAATTTCCTGTCTCAAGTGGTTGCTTTCTAGGTGGTGAAAGAGAAGAGCCTTTGAATTTTACTGCAGGATGAAAGGAATAATGGTATTTTGCTTCTCTGCTTCAAACTGGGTGTAATATCTAAGGCCTACTAAGATTGTATCTCTAGACCATCGGTATGCACTTCTACCATCACTTATTTCCATCCCTCTGATCTCAGGCAAGTTAAATCTCCAGGATTCAGATATTGGGAAGAATATTTTGTTTTGTTTTGTGTTGTGTTGTTTATATGTTTTAGTACTTTCGTAAAATTACCAGGCAGTACTGACTGGTGTAATGTTTTCCCTCTAATATTAACTCTCTGCATTTATGGATATATTTCTTCTAAATTATTATGTACAGAAGGATAAGGGGCAGAGGAAGCAGAGGTTTCCTTTGTAAGAAGTGCATTTTCCAGATCATGTTGACCTCGTTGTGTTGCCTACTTAGAGCTACACTGGCATTGCCATGGTGTTCATACTGCTTAGAACAGTAGAATCAACCAAACCGTCAGATGATCTGCCCCTTGGGTGGTGATGATTTTGGATCTCACAGTGATTCTAAATTTTCCATGGTTACTTAATATGCAAGGCTTGGCAGACATTATAGAGGCCAAGCTATCCTTTTAGGACTTTGAGATATATTTTAGGCAAAACAGTCACATTTTGTGACCAAAAAGAATAGAATATGCATGCTCTGATTTTAATGAAAATTAAATGAAAATTAGTCTTACACAGTTGAAACTTGTCCTGACCTCAATGTTACTAATTCACTGGATCAACCTATCCACTCCATTTCTTCTGTGAAGCATATGGAATGATGCTCTTGGCAGGCTGTGTTCTTGCGGCTCATAGACCACTCTCTGATATGTCTGTGGCCTCTGTTCTTACCAGTTGAGCTATGTGTTTATTGAGAGTTAGTCACATTTGATCCCAAATTGGTTAATGCCTGCTGGTCTTGTTATTGCAGTTATATAAGTTAATTAAATCTTACATGAACCAAATAAAAAGAAAGAGAATAAATGTTTCTATAGAAAAGACTGAGCCCTTTGGAATTCTTGATAAGTCATGGCGCTGAATATAAAATTGTTAAGCTAGTTTGCTATACAACCATGAAAGCATAAAAATGTGCACACACACCACTTTAAAGAACCCTGAATTGGAAACTGTAGATGATGAATTATGAGTGATTTATGCTGGAAAGATGAGTCAGAACCCACATCAGCATTAATATTACCAAGAAAAGGCCCCCATGTTATATGAAACACTGCCATTTTATTGAATAAATGCACAGAAAGATGTTTTCAGCTGAAATATTTGAATCTTCTCTATATTTTTCATGATTCTCATCTTTAACTAAATTTTGGTAAGTGATCTATTACCAGTCTACACATTTTGAATAATGGGTCACATTGTAAACAAGAGGGTGGAAACAGGATAAAAAGAAGGGACAGAGAATGCACAGCTCATTAAAGCTAATTACATGAAACAATTCCTTTTAAAATAATGAAAACAATAGAATTTGGAAAAAAGTTTTCATCAACATTAACTCAACTGACTACCTACTTAAAGTGGAGAGTATATTTGGAGACTGAACTATCCCCACAAATCCCTGCAAAGATAGGTATTTGGAAATCCAGAGCATTCTGGAATTTGAGCCACAGGCATCACACTTTTGATAATACTGTCCTGATACTCTTCTTTTTCACTTGGCTTATCAATGTGTATGTCGTATACACAATACAATAGTATGTGTATATAAAATGTATGCATATACATGTTTGTATTTTATGTATATTTTCTTCATTCTACAGGATCAGAGGTTTTAGTCTGGCTACTTCTTATTGAACTCAATGTTTGAATATAAAATAAATTTAATCAAAACCCTATAAGATACCCAAAAAAGGATTATTTCAATAAAATTCAAGAATAAGTACAAAAATCTTACAAAGTAAACTCAATAAAATATCGCTTTTTAAAAAAATTATACTTTATAAAAATACTACTCATTAGAGTAATAAAACATACATCATGTCAAGAAAAAGAAGGTCAGTGAGGTTATTAGTAATGAATGAGAAATAATATACAAATTCACAAAATATTAAAATCAATGCACCATGAAAATATTTGTTTTCTAGTTAAAATTAGGTCAGTTTACTCTCCCACAAGTCAATTGACTGGAACATGAGAAAAACATATCTGTAGTTCAACACACATGTATACAAAAACAAATAATTTTTGTTTTCTTATTCTGAATCAATGAAACAAAATACTTAAAACATACTTCTTAATTTCTACCCATTTGATTTAATATATATAATCAGATAATTTTATCTTATATTAATAATAAGTGATCAATTTTCTGGTCTAAGCAATAGTATTTAAGTAGCATTACTTTTGTTAGTGTTATTTCCTTTATTTGTTTTTTAACAAACCACAGGTTTCTAAAAGGCAAAAGATACAGGAGTTTAATGATTAGATAAATGTGCATTACTTCTCTTAACTTGTAATATTATTTTCTGTATTTTGTCAATGTTATTGAAATTTTAAAAGCTTCCACTTAGTTATATGCTTTGGAATACATTTTCTAAAATATAACATATATGCTTCGAAGTTTAGAGATCAGAAATGTACAGTGGTATAAACTTTTGCAAAGTGAACACACCCATGTAACCTAGCCTTCACGTCAACAAAATCACCATTTCAATGATCCATAATGCCTCCCACTCAGCTAAAGTCACTACCCAGTGAAAGGTAGACACTAGGCTTACCTCTAATGCTAAAAATTAGGTTTGTCTGTTTTTAAAATATAAATAAATAGAATCATGCAGTTTTTAATCATTGTGCCTGGATTTTCTTGCTTATTGTTTGAGATGGAGCTCTGTTGTTGTGTTAATGCTAAATTATTAATTCCATTACTGTGTGGTATGCTACTGTCTACTGTTGGGACATTATTTTCTTACTTCCAGCTTTTGTATATATAAACATTGTAAACATTTTAGTGTGTATTTTTAGTGACAATTTGCATGATATACAAAGATAAATGGAGTGTTACAACTGGCGTATCGATTTGCTCAATGAAAAATCATAATGTATTTGTCAGTAAAATTGACTCACTCGTGTCTTTGTATTATCTACAAAAATGTAAATAATACATTTTTTTGTATGTTAAGCTAAAAATACGTTTTGTATTGGGTTAGGCAACAATTCTCCAATATTATTGTTCTGATTAATATCACAGTGTTATTAGCGTGGGAAGCAATATCTGAAAAAAATCAGAACACATGCCATAACTTATTTACACTAATTAGGGAAGTCTCAGATTTATCTGAGGCCCCTGACAACTTAGGGTGTTACATCTATACCAGATACTCCTCACCTTACATGAAATATTGATTAGAAAAGATATTTTACTTCTTTAGTAAGTGAATTAATGTGACATTTCTGTGGACTTGCATTGTTCCATGGTATTTCTAATGGTGGTATTAATTAAGCAGCACAAATTCATCTATAACCGACCAATCTGAAATTATGCCTTCCTTGCTATATTATGAAGGTCAGAAATAAAAGAAGTGCACTGACATTGAATTATTTCAATTTGGTTTTCACTCCAGATAGAATTTAAGAAGTTAAGATTCCTAATAAGTAATGTGCATTCATGGTAGGGAGGTGGGGGTGGCGTGAGCATTGTGTGTGTACATAATTAGGCATAGTAAAGAAATGGAGCTGCTGATAATAACAGTGTCCACAAGCAAAAACACAGTGCAACCAAGCTTATGATGTTAGCTCTTGCATTTTTGGAGCATCTCAATTCATAGAAAGTGGAGCTAATTAGAGGAGCTATGCTAGAAAGTGTTTCTTATTTACAAAATCTTTAGGCTTTCCATTATTGAATTAAGGTTTCCTCTTCCTTGTCCCTCTCTTAAACTCATTAACACTTATAGTTTTGTCAGGGTTATAAAAGATTATTATTTGGATTACCTGAAATAGCTAAAAAAAAAAAAGATGCTTAATTAGTCTTTTTTTTTTTTTTTAAGTGGACTTGTTCAGGAAATTATCATTTGCTATAATGGAAAATGGTTATCCAGGGTGCACCTCTAAGGAATAGAAAGGGTAATTTCTTTATAGTTGTAATGAAGTTAAATACAAACTAGTGAAAGAAATAATGCTTTCTATAATAATGAACATTTCATCATCAACTTGAAAAACAGCATTTTGTCACAGAAAGTTATCTCTGTTAAGAAATTCAAATTATACACCCCACCCTCACACACATTAAACTCATCACTTATCCTGAAGGCTAATTTCTGTCAACTTTATCCAGCGAGTCACTTACTTATTAATTTAAAAAATAGATTGACTACTTACTACATGAAAGTCACTTTGTTATGCGCTAGGAGTATAAAGAGGAGAAATACATGTTTCACTTACTCTCAAGACTCCAAAATGTCACTCAAAAAAGATAGTTCATAATCAGATAATTATAGTTTGGTTTCTAATGATGCAGTCCAATAATAGGGTTATGGACAAAGGTTTCAGGATTCAAGAATATGACACATTGGAAAGTGTTTTCTAAAAGCAGTATCCCAAAGCTGAGTGTTAGCTAGAGGTGTAGTAGAGAGGTTAAAAAGTACAAGTTTTTGTGTTTTTTTTTTTTTCTGTTTGCCATTTTGTTTTAATTGAAGTATAGTTGACACACAGTGTTACATTAGTTTCAGGCTTACAACATAGTGATTCAACAACTCTATACATTAAGCTATGCTTGCCACAGCGTTATCCCCATCTGTTGCAGTATAACACAATATAAGGTACAGGTTTTGGTGTTAGACCGAATCTGAGTTCATAACCCGACTCTACCATGTAGTCCCTATAATACCTTCTGCAAGATGCTGAACCTCAGTTTCCTCTTCTGCAAAGGCTGATAGATCACATGTCTGTAGCAAGGATCAAAATGGATAAAACATATGAAGGACTTAGTTAAAAAAAATTAGTAGCTACTTAAGATGGGCCAAGCACCCTTGTAACTTGTTACATAGTTAATTTATATAATTCATTCAACACATCTAAAAATAGGAAGTATGATTAGTCCCAAATGACAAATCAAGAAATAGAGGTACTAAAGAAGATATTCAGATGGCAACTAAGCATACAAAAAGATACTCCACATGATAGTCATCAGGGAAATGCAAATTAAAACAACAGTGAAATATAACTGTGCATCTATTACAATGGCTAAAATCTGGAAAACTGACAACATCAAATGCTGACAAGGATGTGAAGCCACAGGAACTCTCATTTCATTGCTTTTGAGAATAGAAAATGATACAGCACTTTGGAGGACTCTTGCACTTTCTTATAAAACTAAATATACTCTTACCATATATATGATCCAGCAATCATGCTCCTCAGTATTTACCAAAGGGGTTGAAAACTTGTATTCATACAAAAACCTGCAAACAGATATTGATAGCAGCTCTATCCATAACTGCCAAAACTTGGAAGCAACCAAGATGTCCTTCAGTAGGTAAATGGATAAACTGTGATACATCCAGACAATGAAATATTATTCAGTGCTAAAAATAAATAAGGTATCAAGCCATGAAAATACATGAAGGAAACTTAAATGCATGTTACTAAGTGAAAGAAACCAATTTGAGAAAGCTACATACTGAATGTTTCCAAGTATATGACTTCTGCAAAAGGCAAAACAAAAAAACAAACTATGGGGATAATAAAAGATGCTTTTCAGTGGTTGGGGTTTGGGAGGGAGTTGAAAAGGTAGAGCACAGAGGATTCTTAATGCAGTGAATATACTTTGTATGATACTATAATGATGGGTACCTGTCATTATATTGGTTGGCCAAACCTATAGAATGTACAACACAAAAAGTGAACCCTAAGGTAAACTATGGATATTACCCTAAGGTTAGCCTAGGGTAAACATTGGGTGATTAAGATATGTCATTGTAGGTTTATCAATTATAACAAATATACCTCTGGTGAGGGATGTTGACAATGGGGGAGGCCATGCATGTATGCGGGCAAGGGTGTATATGGCAAATCTTTGTACTTCACTCTCAATTTTGCTATAAAACTAAAGCTGCTCTAAAATATTGTCTTTGAATTAAAAAAAAGAAAAAGGACATTTCCATCTATGTTTTGCTATAAGAGATTGGCATTAAATTTAGGAATACATACTAAGAAAAAAGAGATAAAGGCAACTTATGTAAGGTAGATACGCATTTTGAACAAAAGAGAGTCTGAATCTAGAGCCTGTTTTTTAATTGATTCACTCCATTCATTCCATCTTTAGAACTCGTTACATAACTGAGGTATATATTATTGATGGTGATGATGATGATGATTGTGATGATGATGATGATGATGATGATGAAGATAGATGAGTAGGAATTAGCTAGATCAAGGAAATGGGGTGGGACAGTGATAGTGAAGTGCTTTCCTAGCAGATAGAAGAATAATACCAGAGGCAGATAGGAGCAGAGGCATTTATATAAAAATGATATGTGTCGAGGGTCCCTGGAGTGTGGAATGGTGGTGAGGGAGAGGAATATCCCACAAGTTCATCTAAATCTTATGTAAAATGTTAAGGAGTTGAGATTTACTGTGAGCCACAGGTATTTTAAAGAAAGGAAATTTCTCTCTCTCTCTCTCTCCATATAGGAGAGAGAGAGAGATAGAATAGACTTTTTAAAGATTTAAGTCTAGAAAATGGTAGGTGATAGATTTGAGAAAGATAGTGGAAGTAAGGATTCCATTAAGCAGACTGTTGACAGACTCAAGCAAAAAGAGAAAAAATGAATGAACTAGGACTTAACTAGTGGGGAAATATATGTTAAAAATTTTGGAGAGAAAATCTGCATGTCTTGGTGGAGTAATGGCACTTGAATAGAGAAGGACTTTATACACTCATACTTTATTGAAATTCACTCCTATCTGAAATCCACCACAAGTGGACACTTCCAAATTCTTGGCATGAAGATGATGTTGATGATGATTTACTTATACCAGATTTTTTTCTAGTTTCTTGAATATTGACAATGTATTAACTATGAAAAACACTGAGGAGGATAAAGAAGAGTTCAAGAAAGTTTGAAAACATTAGCAAAAATAATCAGGTTTTTGTCCTGCAAAATTTCTTAGATTTTTTTAGTATGCCAAAGCACATGAATCTCTATTTTCAAAGCTTCTTTGGTAGTATCTCTGATTGTGGTGGTATGTATGTAGACTTTAGAGAATTTCATAGAACATTCTTGAAGAAGTGATAAATACTCATTGGAAATATAATTCACTTTTATAATTTATCCTCTGTTCCTTTTTTATCTGATTAAGATACTTTTTTCTCAAGTTCCCTTTATTAGTGGTTTCTTCTTAATCTCCATTTCCCACATCAAATGTTACCTTCTCAGAGAAAAGTCTATCTTGATCATCCTATCTGAAGTTGCCTAAGCCACCTTTTTTCCCAGATGTTCTATATAATTTCACCTTATTTACTTTCTTCCTAACATTTCAGTAGTTTTTCTGCTTATTTGCTTGTTTACTGTCTCTTTCCACTACATAGAATATAAGCTTCCTAAAGGATTGTGTCTTTCTGTCTTATCTTGATATTTCTAACACTTCAAATGGCAAGGATATAAAAGAAATTCATTAAATATTTGTTAAATGTATTAAATAGTGAAATACTTTTAATTATAAAATACAAAATAACTTTCAAACTGCAGAAATATATCTCAAGCACTTATCTGCTATGAAACTGAGCTCTCATCTACAAATTCTTGACTTATTCATTAAATAATCAAGATTCTAGGCAAATGAGAGTTTCTTCAATGTAGTATTTCCCCAAATATTCACTTTAATAAATAATGTTCAAGCGTATTGTTAATTAGTGCATCAAAAATGTCACCTTTTTTTAAGATTTATTTATTTGAGAGAGAGAGAGACAGAGATAGCGACAGAGATAGTGAGAGAGCATGAGCGGGGAGGAGAGGGAGAAGCAGGCTCCCCACTGAGCAGGGATCCCGATGTGGGGCTCCATCCCAGGACCCCAGGACCATGACCTGAGCTGAAGGCAGTCGCTTAACCAACTGAGCCACCCAGTCACCCCAACATGTCACATTTTAATGATAGACTATTTTGACAGATTCACTTTTTAAAATGATGATTAATAAAGAGACAGACACTTTTTCTTTTTTTCTGACAAAGCATATTTTTTTATTATGTTATGTTAATCACCATACATTACATCATTAGTTTTTGATGTAGTGTTCCATGATTTATTGTTTGTATATAACATCCAGTGCTCCATTCAGTACGTGCCCTCTTTAATACCCATCACCAGGCTAACCCATCCCCCCACCCCCTTCTCCTCTAGAACCCTCAGTTTGTTTCTCAGTCCATAGTCTCTTATGGTTCGTCTCCCCCTCCGAAGGGATTCCCCCCTTCATTTTTCCCTTCCTGCTATCTTCTTCTTCTTCTTCTTCTTTTTTTTTTAACATATAATGTATTATTTGTTTCAGAGGTACAGATCTGTGATTCAACAGTCTTACACAATTTACAGCGCTCACCATAGCACATACGCTCCCCAATGTCTATCACCCAGCCACTCCATCCGTCCCACCCCCCACCACTCCAGCAACCCTCAGTTTGTTTCCTGAGATTAAGAATTCCTCATATCAGTGAGATCATATGATACATGTCTTTCTCTGATTGACTTATTTCTGTCAGCATAATACCCGCCAGTTCCATCCATGAAGAGACAGACACTTTTTCTAAGGGTGCTGTTTGAACAGCAAAACTGAATTTAAAATGTCTTGTGATGATTGAACTAATTGATGGAAGAATTTATTCTTAACTGAGCCACAGGAGCATGTAGTTATGCTGTGATTTTCAGTACCCAAGGGCCCTAAAGATTCCTTGCAATAAGAACACAAATCAACTTGATTTTTATGACATCCAAGGTGCCTATGTTTCTCCTTCAAAGTTTTAAAAGGTGTTTGTGATTTGAAAAAGTTGACAACCAACATATGACAATGTAAAATATCTCCAAGTTTCCTGTTTCTCATGTTCTCAGACCCTTGGAGCATTGTAGAACTGATGAAACTCCACATCTACTTTTAGAAACATATGCACTAACAGATGAAGCTGCATCTGAGATGTTTCAGGATGGTATTTCCTAGAGACATCACACTAGAGTCTCTTTTGTCTCCAGGGTTTATACAGATGTTAATTTTAAGAAAAATAATTAGAAAAATATTATAAGTAAATTAAAATCCTGTAAAAGTCTCAGCTCATCTTCTGGCCACAATTATTTTTTTGAAAATATCTATTATACATATATTCTCTGCTTTTAGTGAAAAGGCAGGGTGGTATTGTTGAATAGCTAATTAAAACCCAAAAACCTGAATTCTCACTCCTATTTGGGTCAGTTAAGAAAGACATAGAGAACACTCTATGAGTCACTGTTGTCTCAATATGTTCATCTATAGTTTCGAAGAATGATGATTCCTTATCCATTATAGTCATCCATGAGTCTAAAGGGTGAATGATGATGACTGATGTTCATCCATTCAAAGTATTTTCTTATGAGTTACTGTAGTCAAGACATTTTGCTTCTCACAGTAATAGATAAGCAGAAGCACTCTAATATTCGTCCATATCCTTATTGAGCCTTGTTGCCTGCTGTGTGTTGGGCCTTGTACTAAGTAGTCAAGATGTGAAATAAGGTCTCAGGGAAAAATGTTCTGAAAACCGAACAGGAGAGGATACAAGGCTAGATTTTCTTCTCTCCCTCTCTCTCTCTCTCTTTCTTCCTTCTTCCCTCCCTCCCTCCCTCTGTCCCTCATTTCCTTCTCCTATATCTCATTTATTCTCTCTCCATCTATTTCATTTAATATGACTTCATAACAGTATATATAAGATTATGGCATTCAGAAGAATAAGAGTTATTTTATGTCTGGGGTGACATAGGAGTGGGAGAATGCAGGTGTTCAAGGAAGATTCCATGGAGAATGTGGCATTTTATTCAGATTTTAACAGGTAAACACACATCTATTCTTTTAATCTTGGTCTCCTAAAATGTAAACATACCATAGGCATTCTCAAAAAACTAATTTCCCAATGAAAGAAGCAATGATGGCTCAGTAGTTTGTAAAATTATTTTCCCCATATTTTGCATTAATGTGGCATAGTAAAGAGTACAAAATTCTGAAGAGTTCAAAGTTGAGGGTTATTGCCTGGCACAAATGAGCAGCTTGTTGTAGCCATGTGGAAAAGGGAAAAATACAAATTATTAATTGCTCACTGGTGATTATAATTTACCATGTTTTTATTTCATTTTTTCTCACCTTGAGGGAAGAACATCTTCCAGTTATAAGTGGAGAAATAGACAACATCCGTTCTTATATTCTTTCATTTGTTCAGACTTATTCTACATAAAAAGGAAAAATTGATGGCTTCCTTGGAACCACAGTTCTGAATATGCATAAAAGGAAATTAGAATTCCTCCAATCCAGTAATCAGAACTTACGCAGATTGTAAAGACAACTTGATTGTAGTGAAGAATAAATGGCCTATAATTTGTATATTGTAGAAGTGTGAAATAAATAAATTTGTGGGTTGGCTTGAATGTATCTGTGTTAATGAGTTTGTGCCATCCTGAATGTATTTATGCATTCCAGTTTTATGATTATCTCATTTTGTTGTAGTTGCTTACCTAATGGTTTAGTATTCTACACTAAGTGTTTCATTGTGGAACCCAAACATGTCAGTCTATGAAGACTAAAATCATCAACTGGTAAGCTCTGGGCAAATGATCTTGCTGCTTTAATTATTAGTTTCCTGATGGAAATTTCACAAAGCATTATTTTATCTATTCCATTTCTATAAATACTACACTTTTGTACAAAGAGCAGTTGGAAAGTTAAATTTATTACCTCACTATTCACCAGTATTTCATTGAAAAGCAAGTGAGAAACATTATCAATGTCATAGGTAAGAGTAAGATGGTTTGATGGAGTGAAAAGAGAGCTACCTAGTTACAGATATTGGCTCTGCCATTTTGGTTGTATAATTTGGCAAGAGATGTTGGGAAATGGTACCAGTGTGGATGGTAATTGTATAAACCTGGCCTTAATCAGGCACCCAAATCCTCTAGTTTCAGATATACATCCAAGACTTTGTTGAACCACTCCTAGGTGAGAGCTGCTGTCTGTGGCTGAGAAGTGCATCGGGGCACCATGTTTAAGAAGGCATCTTCTACATTAAGGATACTATGTAATTGTTTATTTATTCCTGAATTTTCTGTTAGATGCCCTCAGGCTTTCTTGTTTAAAGATGACCAGAAATATGTGAGACAGAGAATGGCCCTCTGAAGATGCCCATGCCCTAATTCCTGGAAACTGCAAATATATTACATTACATGGCAAAGGGACTTTAGAGATGTATTCAAGAATCCAGACCTTAAGGTAGGGAAATTTCTTGGATTATCCAGGTGGATAATCCAGTCTAGTCACAGGACCCCTTGCAACCAGAGATCTTTCTCTGATTATAGTCAGAGAAATGTATTAAAAGAGATAGGCAAGAGAGATACAATAGCAAGGTAAGTCAGATTTCAAACATTAGAAGGATTCAATGTGTTGTTGCTGGCTCTGAGATGGACCAGTCCATATGCAAGGACCAGGAGACACCCTTAGGGGATAAGCTCTCCCAGCTGATAGCCATCATGAAAATGCGAACCTCAGTCCTACAAGTATAAAAAATTTGATTTGGCAACAACTTCAATGAGCTTGGAAGTAGATTTTTTCCAGAGCCTCCAGAGAAGACCTCTACTGGCCAGCTCCTTGTTATCAGCCCTATTAACCATGTAAAAGAGAAACCTGCCTTGGCCCTCTGCACATGGCCTTGTGAACAGCAGAATGTGAAATTATACATTTATGTTTTTAAATTGCTAAGTGTGTGGTAATTTTTACAGCAGTAATGGGAGACTAATACAATGATTTATGTCAATTTTCCAACACATGGAAATACATTATCTTGAGTAATTAAGTGCATCTTTTTTCCTAATTTGCACTATGGTGCTGTATGGTCTAGCAGCAGCTCTGCTAAATGTAGAAAACTATCATGACTAGCCAAATCCCAAAATGTATCGCAAGAATCATCCATGCCATGCCTAATGGAATATATCTTTCTCATTTGCACATATCTTGGTTTGCATCCTTTTTCAACTCAAACTTCGATAAATCCAGTGGTGCTTGGCCAAATACCAGTCCTTGTCTTTGCACAAAGAATACAGTCGGCTTTGCCTTATAATTGAGATGTCTGGGCATCCATAAAATTTTCTTAGTATAGGAAAAAACCTGTATGACTATTTGAAACCTCCCATGGAATGGCAGAGACATGTTTATAGTAGCAAGGATAATATTTTTTTGGATAATGAGTACAGGCCTCTACACCTATGTGCTCACTCATACCTCCTTAACAGGTGGTAACCCTTGTGAGGCTTGAGTTATAAAACAGAGGTATGTCCATGCTATTGTAAACACTTCTATCTTTCTTATTCATGAGCAGGCATATGATACTATGTCTGAGATCTAGCACTGGAGGATGCAAGGAGCAGAGTGCAGCATCATGGCCAGCTCTGCCCAGTGGACCAGAGGGAAGGAATCTTGATCCCAAGGCAAGAAAATAACCAGGTAGATAGTTAAGGAGTGACTAGTAAGTAGAACATCAGGCCGGAGGTTATGATTCAGAAAAGTCAAGCCAAGACTTTGCCAACCTGGAGGTACAGGGAAGAAGGTAGACAGAGCAAGCAGGGGGTCAGGGAGCAAACAGAGAATGAACACTTGATGTGTTGAAAGAGTAGAATGGGGGTGATTTAGTTGCAGGTGCAGGTTGTAGATTGGGGTGGAGATTGGAAGATGAGATGGACTCTAAAGGTCTGAGACTCTTTCCATTCAGTGCAGACTGTCTTTTATTGGTGGTTCTTGCTAGGTGTGATGTCGGATGGGGTGCTGGGGCATTTTCAAATTTTAATCAGTTAGAGGTTTATGTTTTAGAAAGGTCACCACAGTGATAATGAGAAGTGTTTTTCAAAACTTCGTTGTTCCTTAGAATCTTGTTAAAATGAAGATGTTCATTCAGTAGGTCTGGAGTGGATACTAAGAATTTGCATTTCTAGCAAGCCACCAGGAGCTAACTCTGCTGCTGGTCCAGGGAGCACACTTTGAGTAACAAGGATATAGGCACTAGATAGTAAGAGAGTAACGTTGCAAAGGGAAACAGTTTAGACCGTGCTTGCAATTGTCCAAGATACAATGCCTATTATAAACTAAAGCAATGGTGGGAAGGGGTGCAGAGGAGAGAACAGAATCAAGGGCATATGCAGAAGGGGGTATTCACCATATGGTGACTAACCAGACACCTTCAGCCCTTTAATTAAGAGTAAAATACCTGACTACTCTTTGGAAGTCTCACATGCCTCCTCAGGTAGAGATGTTTGCAATATGTCAGTTTGCTGGCTCACTTTTTCTACAATGAGCTCGTTTCTGCAGTGGTTCCTAAATGAGGATAAAAATATCACTTAGACACTAATATGTCTTTAATGTATCCCTTTAACACTTGCTAATGTTTTAACTGGGCTCGTCTCAGTTTTGAACTGTCTGCCGGCAGAAGAAGCTATAGTTAGAAATACTTGTCATATGTGAATATCTGATACTGAGAATTCTGAAAACAAAATCTATAATGCTCACCACATATTCATTAAACGGGTGGGTGTTAAGCAGCTGCTCTGCTTATTGTCTCATGTTTGCAGATGTGACCAATGCAGGCCCTGAAAGGATGGAAGGCTGGGGGCTGGTCCCTGGCAGGGTGGGTCAGGGGCTGCAGTCTCCATATGAATAGTCTACATTGTCTCCTGGAGTTTTGTTCTGACACTCCATCCTATGGTGCCCCTCTGGATTTTTTGGGGCCATCAATGTCTAAAACAATTGTTCTAGGATGTCTATAAATATATGAAGAGAAATCCTCAGGGTTTGGGATCACTAAAGTAAAATTTCTGAAAACCTTCTTTCAACAAAATAAATTAAAGGTGATTACCAACCTGTTGATATGGGAACAAAACATTCTAGGTGCACAAAAGCTAAAGAAAGCCTGTCAGTTCTCCAAACAATAGCAACATTTCCTAATATGTATTATGTGTGCATGTGTATGGATGTGTATGTTCAATAACATTAATTTAAGAAACATCTACTTTTAGTCATTAAGTAATTGTGATTTATAAGGTTACCTAACTTTCAGACTAGCTCCAACAGCCATGTCAATCATCATTTCTACTTTAAAGTCATAAGATAAAACATAGAGATACTTATTTCAGACTCACTGAGTTTTTCTTCCATTTAACAAACTTCCCAAAGTGGCATCATGTCTATCTTCATTTCACACCATTTACATTTGGATTATATGGAATTTGGGTGAGGCATTAAAGTTTGATTCATTACCATTTCCTGCAGGTGCTGTGCATCCTTTTCAGACACATGTTTAAATCTTTCGGTGCATCTCATTTCCAAGTAGTCTTATTATTAGAAGGCAAGTGAGTTAGAAAAGAGACTTGAGGGTGATTTTAAATACACTAAACTCAGAAGTGATTAGAAATTCTACCCCTGCCTCTCTCTCTCTCTGTCACACACACACACACACACACACACACACACACACACACACGCACACTTTCTGTCTTCTTATTCCTACCCCTTCCCGTTCCCCCATCCCTCTCCCGATCCCCATCTCTATCTCTCCTGTTTTTTCTCCCATCTGGCTCTGAAGGAAAGGGCAAGGGGATATGGCTTCCAAACTAGGTACCAAAACTCTAGAGTATAGTGGTCTGATTGGTAAAAATCTCTTGTGACTTCTTCATCTCAGTTTCTGCAGTAGCAAAACGGAGCTGGAAAATGGATGGTTTCTTCAATTACACATACACATCCATACACACGCACACATAATACATATTAGGAAATGCTGCTATTGTTTGGAGAATTGACAGGCTTTCTTTAGCTGGAATACCTTGGTGTTCAGAATAAGTTAAACTTAGCATTTAAATTTCAAACTTAAACTTTTTCTTATGCCCTTGAGCCACTTTGCATATTAAGTCCTGGGATATATCAAAAACTGCGTGCCACCTCTAAGTAGAATATAAGATGGCTATTAGAGACTCAGGTCTTAGTCCATTTAAGGATTTAATGATGTGTCAGAAACTGAAATTGACTTAAATTTGTGAGAGGGAATATATCAGGTAAAATCTGTGAATAGGTCAGATTCAGAATCAGCCAGAGCTATAGTTTTCTCCTTCCTTATCTCTTCTATGCACATTAGTTTTGACTATGCCCCCCACGTAGTCCCTCTGCTCTTTCTTTTTATCTGTGCCCTACTTTGCCACAAGGGTGCCTACCAAGGCGCCTCCATGGCTGGTTGGTTTTCCCATTTAAAGTTATTCAATCTCTTCTTATCTCCTGAAGTATACCAGGTGGTTCCTTTGATTGATACATAATGAATTGATTGCTAGTGTCTCCACCAGCTATTGAAAGTGCAATCTTAGGGAAAGGACTTGAATTCTTGATGTCTCAGTTTTGTTTTGTTTTGTTTTTTGCCTATAGAAGTCATGGCCAAACTTGTCCCAATCCACATTTTTCTACCTAATCAGCCAGCAATTCTTTATATAAAGCTGCTGGTGAGTTCGATTTTTTATTTGCTATACATTCTGCAACACACATTATAGATAGATAGATAGATAGATAGATAGATAGATAGATAGATAGTCTCTTGCACTTGACCATTTGCCTATGATACTTTATTTTCTATCACTGATTTTTATATACTCTTTAAGATCTTGAGTATTTCTCCCTCTTATATGAGCCTTATTCTGACGCTCCTCGTGGAAGGAAAGTCTTGCCTTCTCCCATCCAAGTACTAGCCAGGCCCGACCCTGTTTAGCTTCTGAGGTCAGATGACATCAGGCATGTTCAGGGTGGTATGGTGGTAGACGAAAGTCTTGCCTTCTGAGCAGTATCTTGGCATATCCTTGACAGTCATAATATAATGCTTTATTCTGGAATACAGATATTCTTTAAAACAATAAAATTACTGTTTTATGTAAATTATACCTACTCAGCAAAAGACATTGGAATACATAAAAATAATTACTAGAGGGGCGCCTGGGTGGCTCAGTCATTAAGCGTCCGCCTTCGGCTCAGGTCATGATCCCAGGGTCCTGGGATCGAGCCCCACATCAGGCTCCCTGCTCAGCGGGAAGCCTGCTTCTCCCTCTCCCACTCCCCCTGCTTGTGTTCCCTCTCTCGCTGTGTCTCTCTCTGTCAAATAAATAAATAAAATCTTTAAAAAATAATTACTAGAGCCTTTAAAACATCTAAAGCCCAATTATTTGGAAATCATAATCAAATTAACATTAAGATAATACTATAGATATGTTTCTATGCATATATAATGGGAAAAATAAAATATAGATAAGGAAAGATTATAGATAGAAGCATATATACATAAATAAGAGCTTACTAAAATTTAACAGTAATTATTAATTTTCTATTAATTGAGCATAAAGAAATAAAAATGGAACAGTACAAGACATAAAAATGGAACAGTACAAATTGCTAAAAATTACAATAAATAGTTCTTCACGAAATAAAGATATTAATTCCTCTAAATTCTACCTGATTAAAGAAACAAACTGAGGGTTGCTGGAGTGGTGGGGGGTGGGAGGGATGGGGTGGCTGGGTGATAGATACGGGGGAGGGTATGTGCTATGGTGAGCGCTGTGAATTGTGCAAGACTGTTGAATCACAGATCTGTACCTCTGAAACAAATAAGGCAATATATGTTAAGAAAAAAGAAAAAGAAGAAGATAGCAGGAGGGAAAGAATGAAGGGGAGTAAGTCGGAGGGGGAGATGAACCATGAGAGAGGATGGACTCTGAAAAACAAACTGAGGGTTCTAGAGGGGAAGGGGGGATGGGGGGATGGGTTAGCCTGGTGATGGGTATTAAAGAGGGCACGTTCTGCGTGGAGCACTGGGTGTTATGCACAAACAATGAATCATGGAACACTACACCAAAAACTAATGATGTAATGTATGGTGAATAACATAACAATAAAAAATTATTAAAAAGAAAATGGGACAAGAAAAAAATAAATAAATAAATTCTACCTGATTAAAAAGAAAAGTTTACTAAACAATCCAGAACTTGTTATTTTTAAAATTAATGTTTTGATTTTAGATTTTGTGGACTGCCAGGTATAAAAAAAGAGAAAGATTTGCTCCCACACTTTCTCCTACTTGCCCACTCTCACTTTTCAATTTTGCTTCCTATGTACTATTTTTACATAGTCAAGGTTTTTAATATTTACCTAGGTTTCTGTAACAAGTACACTTAAGCCATATTTCTGATGGTTATTTAGTAGAAGTTCTGTATTCAAATAAATAATTCATTTTTTGTCTATTTCTACTCACTGATTTAAAAAAATGTTTTTAGTCTCATTCAGCTAGATTTCATTGTTAAGGAATTTTTTCAGGAAGACTCATAGGTATTGCATTCCTTAATGTCTTCTATGCATAAGTGTATTTATCTACTGCCTAAAGAGGAAAACGAAAGTGACCAATATTCCTACCACATATTCACATTAAATTTTACATATGTGAACATAGTTAAAAAAACAGAGTAAAGAAAGCTGTAATCTAGGATGTTAAAACCTCCTTCCCTGCTCTAGTCATTCTCAAAGTTGACATCTGTTAAACACTGTTTCAGTTTTTTATATTTCCTTACATATACAGTGGTGTGTATTAACTATGTTTGCGTTTCTCTCCCTTTTTGCCTTCACACAAGAATCATTTTAAGCTCAGAAGGATCACACTTCACAATGTCCTTCACCTTTATTTTTTAGTTTGATAAAAGTTCTTTGAAGACTTCCCATATTACCCTTAAAAAGTCATTCCGTTTAAGGCTTCATGGTTACTATGTGTTCATATTATTATTTATTTAATAATCATTTCTTATTGGTGGACATACTCTCATAAAAGTGTTGACTTTTCAGTTGCTCTAAGATGATTCAAAATGGTACTCAATACTTCAGTATGTCTCTTAACCTTCTGATAGATACTCTTGTCCACAAGATTGATTATTTGCACAAGGTATGCTACACATAGACCTGCCAATTTGAGAAGGAATCACTGATATTTGTCAAGAGCTTTGCCTCAGGATTACTCCTGTTTGATTCTGGCCAGAACAATAATTCATCATCTGATAATCTTCTTTTTTAAGGGTTATATTTTTCATGATATAGTGAAAATTTACAATGAATGCTTTTCTCAAAAATCTTAACATATGATGGCTTATGAGATTTATGGGAAAGACTCTTTAGGATAACACTGTTTTAGAATTTTATTTTACACTGAATCCTATTTGATAAAAGGAAAAAAAGAGAAATGATAAATATAAGTATGTACCTTACAATAGTGACTGAGCTAAATTCTTTATATATTTGTCTTATATATATATATAATATATATTTAATATATAAATATTTATTTTTATAAATATAAATATATTTGTCTTATTTGTATTTTTGTCTATAATTGTCTAAATATAAGGAATGCTGACTGTCTGTTTACTTGGATATTTGCCATGAAAAAAAATCAAATGTTACCAGTTTTTAAAAATGAAGCAAATGAACATCTCCTGCAAGTAACACATGTTTTATATTTTCTCTTAAATTTGAACAGTAAATTGATTTTTTGAGTTCTTTCATTTTTCCAATATTTTCTGAAAACAAAAGATGTTACATGTTTCCACAAACTAAAGATTCCCCCCCCTCCCCCAGAGCTTTCTGACAGGAACCAGTTTAGAACAGGTAACCACCAATAACCACCAGACTCACGCTCAATCTCTGGCCCAGGACCCTGGCTTAATTGTGATTTGAGAATTTCACAAGAATAAGCTTTATTGTCCCACAAATGAAGAGGATAGGAAGGAAAACTACATGAAGATGACTTTTATTTATTTATTTATTTATTTTCAGATTGAAGATGACTTTTAAATTGGTGTTTCTATGGACAGGGGCATCTCTTTCCTGCCATGCTACAGAAAACAGCTCTACTGCAATGTAGCTTCCACAAAAGAGTGAAATGAACATATTCTCAGGCGAGTGTTACAGATTATCAGTATTGCACATTTAATCCCCTCCAGTACTATAGAGAGTGGGGCATGTTTCCATTAACATTTGGAGGCAAACCTATATCTGTGTGCATTTCTGGTCCGGGGATTTTTAAAAGCAGGAAACATATTGGAGGTTGTGGACCAATAACATGTCAAGGGGCTCTAGCATGGTGTGTTGTTATAGAAGTTAAGGGAATTCCTATATCCCCCACCACTTTGCAGCTCTGTCTGCTGAGCCAGACTGGGGTTCATGGGTCCCAAGGAAGGAATAGAGGGAGTTAGAGAGACATCATTAGTTTTTAGGAAAATTAGCAGTGGGAATGGATTGAGTTATCTTTCTAAGTGTTGTATTGGAGGAGCTATAGGGACACAGATTGATAGAACAGGGCACAAAACCTAGAAATAGACCCACACAAATATGTTAGACTGAATTTTGACAAAGGTGTGTAAAAAATTCATTATTCCCAAAGAGTGCAAGAGCAAATGGACACCCATAGGCAAAAAATACAAACCTCAAACTAATCCTCATATCTTACATACTGATTAACTCAAAATGTATCTAAATTGTTTTTAATTTTTTAAAAATTGTATTTATTTGAGAGAGAGAGATGAGCGAGAGAGAGAGAGAGAGAGAGAGAGGATGAGCAGGGGTGAGGGGCAGAGGGAGAGGGACAAGCAGACTCCCTACTGAGCAGGGAGCCCCATGCAGGACTCGATCCCAGGACCCTGAAATCATGACCCAAGCCAAAGGCAGATGCCTAACTGATTGAGCCACCCAGGTGCCCCTGGATCATAAATTTTAAATGTAAAATATGCAGCTACAAAAATTTTAGGAAAAAATCTTCAGAACCTAGGGCTTAATGAAGAAGTCTTAGACTTGACAATAAAAGTACAACTTATAAATTGAAAAATTGAGAAATCAGACCTCATCAAAATTAAAAATTCTGCTCTACCAAAAACCCTGTTAAGAGCAGGAAAATCAAACTACTGCCTGGGAGAAAATAATTGCTAACCATGTATCTTACAAAGGACTAGTGTCTAGTATATGTAAAATCCTCTCAAAAGTCAGCAATTAAAAAAAACAAATGATTGGGGCAACTGGATGCCTCAGTCATTTGAGTGGCCAGCTCTTGATTTGGCTCAGATCATGATCTCAGGTCCTAGAATCAAGCCCTATGACAAGCTCTATGCTCAGCGCAGAGTCGGCTTGGGATTCTCTCTCTCTCTCTCCCTCTGTCCCTCCCCCACCCCATTCTCTCTCTCTCAAATAAATAAATAAATCCTTTAAAAATGATCAGATTAGAAAATGGACAAAAGGCATAAAGAACATTTCAATAAAGAGGACATACAGATGGAAAACAAGTACATGATAAGATGTTCAACATCATTATCTTTTAGGGAAATGTAAATTACAAGGGCAATGAGGTATCGCTATATACCTATTTAAATGGCTAAAATTAACTTAAAAAATAGTGACAACATTAAATCTGGCAAGGGTTCATAGTAGCTGGATTATTCATATGTTACCAATGGAAAAATAAAATAATGCAGCTGCTCAAAACCAGTTTTGCATTTTGTTTTGTTTTTTATAAAACTAAACATGCAATTACCATACAACTCAGCAAATCCACTACTGGGCATTTATCCCAGAGAAATGAAAACACATGTTTACCTGTACACAAATATTCATGACAACTTAATTCTTAATGGCAAATACTAAAGACATCCCAGTATCCTCAATGGTTGACTAGTAAAAAACAAAACAAAAAGAAAACAACAACCTGCTACATCCATACCATCGCTTACTAAAAAATAAAAAGATACAAATAATCGAACCACACAACAACTTCCATGAATCTGAGGTGAACTATGTTGAGTGATAAAAACCAATCCCAAGGGCTTAGGTGCTGTCTGATTCCTTATATATGATTCCTTTGTTTTTTTAATTGAAAAATGATAGAGCCTGAGAACAAATTAGTGGTAGTCAGTGAATTAAGATGGGGAGGTCAAAGTTGGTAGGAGGTAGGAAGGATATGGTTGTGTTTACAAAATGAGGGTCTTCATGGTGGCAGAGCAGTGATGTTGGATACACCAATCTACACCTCTGATAAAAATGCATAGAACTAAGCAAACACACACACACACACACACACACACACACAAACACACAGATGAGTACGTGAGTGCACGTAAAACTGAGGAAACCTGAACAAGATGGCTCCGTGATGTCAATGCCTCTTTCTGGGTTGTGGTATTGTACTGTACATTTTCAAGTAGTTACTACTGGGAAACTGGGTAAAGGGTGCACAAGATGTCTGTTTTATTGCTTACAACTACATGTTAACCTAAAATTATTCTAAAATAAGCAGTTTGAGGAGTGCCTAGGTAGCTCAGTCGGTTGTGTCCCACTCTTGATTTCGGCTCAGGTCATGATCTCGGCTCAGGTCATGATCTCAGGGCCTTAAGATCAAGCCCTGCATCGGGCTTCATGCTGGGTGAGAAGCCTGCTTAAGACTTTCTCTCTCTCTCTCTCCCTCTCCCCCTCCATGCTCGCTCTCTCTCTCTCTCATTAAAAAAAAAAAAAATAGCTTTCATTATGTTGCACTAAGTTTCTAAATCACCAGTTCCCAAGTTCTTCCTATCAGGACTTCTTTACACTCTTAAAAATAAATTAATTAAAAAAATAAATATTAAAAAAAGAAATTTCATATTTTAAAAAAGGCATCTAGAAGAAAGGAGGATTTACCTGCTGCATAAGAATCATTAAACTCAAAGCTATTGGTTGTTAGGGTAATACCTTCAGAATTTCAGGAAAAAAATAACAACCTAGAATTTTGTACCTTGAAAACTTGCATTTCAAGAAAATATGTGAGGGGCGCCTGGGTGGCTCAGTCGTTAAGCGTCTGCCTTCAGCTCAGGTCATGATCCCAGGGTCCTGGGATCAAGCCCCACATCGGGCTCCCTGCTCTGCGGGAAGCCTGCTTCTCCCCCTCCCACTCCCCCTGCTCGTGTTCCCTCTCTCGCTGTGTCTCTCTCTGTCAAATAAAAAAAATATGTGTGTGAAATAATTTTTCACACAAAGAAATCCGTAGAGATTTTATCACACCCTGCACAATCAAAATTTGTAAAAGAATGCCTTTGCAAAGAAGTAAAATGATACTAAGAATATATGAGTTATAACTCAGAATGATGATCAGAGATTCTGAAAAATACAAGAGTAAATCCAAATAAACATTCACTCAACAAAGAACAACAAAGATAGTGTATAATTTGTGTATTTATGATAAAAACTTCGGACAAAATATCATGTAAATTGGGAAAGGTAATCATCGTTAAGCATTCTGTGGTCCTTGTATTAATATGTTAAGGATAAAACATACTAACTTTAAGACTTTATGTGTGAATATTACAAAAATGGAAAAAATCTGAAGATAGAAAAAGTGTAACTTCAAAAATAGAAAGGAAAAAGGAAAGCTAAAAGAAAATATGAATCATTGCAAAATAAGAAGAAAAACTGCACAAATGAAGCTCAAAAAATATTGGTAGAAAGAAATCTAAATATATTATAAACCTCTGAATAAATATCTCACTAAAAAAAAGTCTTGATGGCTTTAAAAAAGAATTCATCTATTTTTGTTTCAGTGATAGTAAACTAAGAAATAAGAACAAAAATTTTTTTTTAAATTTTATTTTATTATGTTATGTTAATCACCATACATCATTAGTTTTTGATGTAGTGTTGCATGATTCATTGATTGCGTATAACACCCAGTGCTCCATGCACTATGTGCCTTCTTTAATACCCATCAGCAGGCTAGCCCTTCCCCCCACCCCCCTCCCCTCTAGAACCCTCAGTTTGTTTCTCAGAGTCCATAGTCTCTCATGGTTCATCTTGCCCTCTGATTTCCCCCCTTCATTTATCCCTTCCTACTATTTTCTCCTTTTTTTTTTAAACATATAATGTATTATTTGTTTCAGAGGTACAGGTCTGTGATTCATCAGTCTTACGCAATTCACAGCGCTCACCATAGCACATACCCTCCCCAATGTCTATCACCCAGCCACCCCATCCTTCCCACCTCCCACCACTCCAGCAACCCTCAGTTTGTTTCCTGAGATTAAGAATTCCTCTTATCAGTGAGATCATATGATACATGTCTTTCTCTGATTGACTTATTTTGCTTAGCATAATACCCTCTAGTTCCATCCACATCGTTGCAAATGCAAGATTTCTTTTTTTGATGGCTGCATAATAGTCCATTGTGTATATATATATATATATATATATATATATATATATATATATATATCACATCTTCTTTATCCTCATCTGTTGTTGGACATCTTGGCTCTTTCCATAGTTTGGCTATTGTGGACTTTGCTGCTATAAACATCAGGGTGCATGTACCCCTTCAGATCATTAACATTGTATCCTTGAGGTAAATACCCAGTAGTGCAATTGCTAGGTTGTACGGTAGCTCTATTTTCAACTTTTTGAGGAACCTTCAAACTGTTTTCCAAAGTGGCTGCACCAGCTTGCATTCGCACCAAGAGTGTAGGAGGGTTCCCCTTTCTCTGCATCCTCGCCAACATCTGTCGTTTCCTGACTTGTTAATTTTAACCATTCTGACTGGTGTGAGGTGGTATCTCATTGAGGTTTTGATTTGGATTTCCCTGATGCCAAGCGATGTTGAGCACTTTTTCATGTGTCTGTTGACCATTTGGATGTCTTCTTTGGAAAAATGTCTTTTCATGTCTTCTTCCCATTTTCCTGATTGGATTATTTGTTCTTTGGGTGTTGAGTTTGATAAGTTCTGTATAGATTTTGGATACTAGCCCTTTATCTGATATGTCATTTGCAAATGTCTTCTCCCATTCTGTCAGTTGTCTTGGCTTTGTCGACTCCTTTCCTGTGCAAAAGCTTTTTGTCTTGATGAAGTCCCAATAGTTTATTTTTGCCCTCACTTCCCTTACTTTGGCGATGTTTCTAGGAAGAAGTTGCTGCGGCTGAGGTTGAAGAGGTTGCTGCCTGTGTTCTCCTCTAGGATTTTGATGGACTCCTGTCTCACATTTAGGTCTTTCCACCATTTTGAGTCTATTTTTGTGTGTGATGTAAGGAAATGGTCCAGTTTCATTCTTCTGCATGTGACTGTCCAATTTTCCCAACACCATTTGTTGGAGAGACTTTTTTTCCATTGGACATTCTTTCCTGCTTTGTCGAAGATGAGTTGACCATAGAGTTGAGGGTCCATTTCTGGGCTCTCTATCCTGTTCCATTGATCTATGTGTCTGTTTTTGTGCCAGTACCATACTCTTTTGATGCTGACAGCTTTGTAATAGAGCTTGAAGTCCGGAATTGTGATGCTACCAGCTTTGCTTTTCTTTTTCAACATTCCTCTGTCTATCCATGGTCTTTTCTGGTTCCATACAAATTTTAGGATAATTTGTTCTATTTCTTTGAAAAGAGTTCATGGTATTTTGATAGGGATTGCATGAAATGTGTAGAGTGCTCTAGGTAGCATTGACATCTTCACAATGTTTGTTCTTCCAATCCATGAGCATGGAACATTTCCCATTTCTTTGTGTCTTCCTCAATTTCTTTCATGAGTATTTTATAGTTTTCTGAGTACAGATTCTTTACCTCTTTGGTTAGATTTATTCCTAGGTATCTTATGGTTTTGGGTGCAATTGTAAATGGGATCAACTCCTTCATTTCTCTTTCTTCTGTCTTGTTGTTGGTATATAGGAATGCCACTGATTTCTGTGCATTGATTTTATATCCTGCCACTTTGCTGAGTTCCTGTATGAGTTCTAGCAGTTTTGGGGTGGAGTCTTTTGGGTTTTCCACATAAAGTATCATATCATCTGCAAACAGTGAGAGTTTGACTTCTTCTTTGCCAATTCAGATGCCTTTTATTTCTCTTTGTTGTCTGATTGCTGTGGCTAGGACTTCTAGTACTATGTTCACTAGCAGTGGTGATAGTGGACATCCCTGCCATGTTCCTAACCTTAGGGGGAAAGCTGTTTTTCACCATTGAGCATGATATTCGCTGTGGGTTTTTCATAGATGGCTTTTATGATATAGAGGTATGTACCCTCTGTCTTTACACTCTGAAGAGTTTTAATCAAGAAAGGATACTTTACTTTGTCAAATGCTTTTTCTGCATCTATGGAGAGGATCATATGGTCCTTGTTCTTTCTTTTATTAATGTATTGTATCACATTGATTGATTTGTGGATGTTGAACCAACCTTGCAGCCCAGGAATAAATCCCACTTGGTCGTGGTGAATACTCCTTTTAATGTTGGATCCTATTGGCTAGTATTTTGGTGAGAGTTTTTACAGCCATGTTCATCAGGGATATTGGTCTGTAATTCTCTTTTTGATGGGGTCTTCGTCTCGTTTTGGGATCAAGGTAATGCTGGCCTCATAAAATGAGTTTGGAAGTTTTCCTTCCATTTCTATTTTTTGGAACAGTTTCAGGAGAATAGGTATTAATTCTTCTTGAAATGTTTGGTAGAATTCCCCTGGGAAGCCATCTGGCCATGGGCTTTTGTTTGTTGGGAGATTTTTGGTTACTGCTTCTATTTCCCTTGTGGTTATAGGTCTGTTCAGCTTTTCTACTTCTTCGTGGTTCAGTTTTGGTAGTTGATACATCTCTAGGAATGCACCCATTTCTTTCAGATTATCTAATTTGCTGGCATAGAATTGCTCATAATATGTTCTTATAATTGTTTGTATTTCTTTGGTGTTGGTTGTGATCTCCCCTCTTTCATTCATGATTTTACTTATATGGGTCATTTCTCTTTTCTTTTTGATAAGTCTGACCAGGGGTTTACCAATTTTATTAATTCATTCAAAGAACCAATTCTTAGTTTGGTTGATCTGTTCTAGTGTTCTTTTGGTTTCTATTTCATTGATTTCTGCTCTGATCTTTGTTATTTTTCTTCTTCTGCTGGGTTTAGGCTTTATTTGCTGTTTTTTCTCCAGCCCCTTTAGGTGTAGGTTTAGGTTGTGTATTTGAGACCTTTCTTGTTTCTTGAGAAAGGCTTGTATTGCTATATACTTTCCTCTTAGGACTGCCTTTGCTGTATCCCAAAGATTTTGAACAGTTGTGTTTTCATTTTCATTTGTTACCATGAATTTTTTTTCAATTCTTTAATTTCCTGGTTGACCCATTCATACTTTAATTGGATGCTCTTTAGCCTCCATGTATTTGAGTTCTTTCTGACTTTCCTCTTGTGATTGAGTTTTAGTTTCAAAGCATTGTGGT
This sequence comes from Callorhinus ursinus, assembly GCF_003265705.2. Classification (NCBI taxonomy): domain Eukaryota; kingdom Metazoa; phylum Chordata; class Mammalia; order Carnivora; family Otariidae; genus Callorhinus; species Callorhinus ursinus. The sequence continues at coordinate 11,374,430 of NW_027397073.1, read as the reverse complement.
CAGAAAATATGCAGGAATGATCCCAATCTTTTGGTACTGGTTGAGACCTGAATGTGACCCAGGATGTGATCTATTCTGGAGACTGTTCCATGGGCACTAGAGAAGAATGTGTATTCTGTTGCTTTGGATGGAATATTCTGAATATGTCTGTGAAATCCATTTGGTCCAGTGTGTCATTTAAAACAGTCCGGGACAAGAGGTCAGTAACATACAATGTTAGAAACTTTAAATTGGCAACAGACCTATCCACAGAGACCTGGCAGGCCAGATTTATTCAGAGGACTGGCATGATATATTCAGAGCACTACACAAGAAAAATATGCAGCCAAGAATACTATATCCATCCATGCTGTCATTGAAAATAGAAGGAGATATAAAAAGCCTCCAGGACAAACAAAAACTAAAAGAATTTGCAAACATGAAACCAGCCCTACAAGAAATATTGAAAGGGTTGCTCTAAGCAAAGAGAGAGCCTAAAAGTAACATAGATCAGAAAGGAACAGAGCCAATATACAGTAACAGTCACCTTACATGCAATTCAATGGCACTAAATTCATATCTTTCAATAATTACCCTGAATGTAAATGGGCTAAATGACCCAATCAAAAGACACAGGCTCTCAGATTGGATAAAAAAAACAAGACCCATTGATATGCTGTCTGCAAGAGACTCGTTTTAGATGCAAAAACACCTCCAGATTGAAAGTGAGGGGGTGGAAAACCATTTACCATGCTAATGGACATCAAAAGAAAGCGGGGGTGGCAATCCTTATATCAGACAAATTAGATTTTAAGCCAAAGGCTCTAATAAGAGATGAGGATGGACAGTCTATCAGACTTAAAGGGTCTATCCAACAAGAAGATCTAACAATTGTACATATCTATGCCCCTAACATGGGAGCAGCCAATTATATATGCCTATTAATAACAAAATCAAAGAAACACATCGACAACAATACAATAATAGTAGGGGACTTTAACACGCCCCTCACTGAAATGTATAGATCATCTAAGCAAAAGATCAACAAGGAAATAAAGACTTTAAAAGAACACAAAAATATTAACAGTAAAATTAAAGCATTACCAGTGTTAAAAGTGTAACAGAAAATTCACATGATCTCAGAACATCATCCTACAGACTACTTATTATTATGAAGGAAAATGTAAAAGGTATTCCTTTACCCGATGTAGATGTCAGAAAGGTTGAAAGTTGCAACCCAGGAGAAAGGACGAACTACAGCACACCTGTTACAATGACTAAGGTACAGTTACATACACTGGGTAATCTCACAAATATGACACCAAGTGAGAAAAAAGAAAATTGAAAAAAAAATTGCAGTACCATTTATATAAAATCCTAAAGCCTGAAAAGGTAAATATTACTGTTTGGGGATGCATGCACATGTGGTAAATCTAGTGAAATGAATGAAGGGCAGCTAGATACAAAATGCCTTTCTTCTGAGGAGTAGGGTGTTAGGGGGAGGGGAGCAGAGGGGTGGGAGAACTTCAGAAACTAGCATAGTTTTCTGTATTTATGTTGCGTGGTGATTACAATAGGATGTGTGTTATTTTCACAATTTGATGTGTATTCTTTGTGTACATTTATTTAATATCCAAATAGTTTAATAAAATAGTATTAAGTAGAATGGAAAAAAAGGAAAATAAATAAGACTAAGGATTAAATACTGAAATGAGATTTGTAGGTAACTGAAAAATTTTGAAACCTGGTCAAATTGCCAATAGGCGAAACTCACCTGGAGGGGAAAAGATAATTATAAAGAGTACATTAAAGGAGAGACAGAATTTCCCCCCATATACTTCAATGATGTGCAATGCCTCACTAAATCAATTACACTTGCATTCTAGAATCTCTTGCACAAAGGTTCCCTCATTACACAATCCACAGATGGCCCTCCTCCAGGTTAAGTTCAGAGCCCACTGCTTGGGAGAATGCACTGCTCCCTGGTGATCATCTATCAGAGCAGATCCTGTGTTCTCTCCTAACTCCTATGCTACTCTGTCTTCCATTCAATTCTGAGTTCTCTAACAACAAGCATCCAGTGGAATGCACTCCACATTGTGTAAACTTCATAAATACTTATTAAATAATTAAGTGGACAAATAAATGTATAAGTAAATGGGACAGTGAAGCAATTGTAGCTTCTTTTCTGATGATACAGTAAAATATATTTAGTGAAGGGTTTTAAACTCTATTTGAAAAATTATCTAAACTAAGGTCACTCTCTTTCTTTTTACAACTTTTCTCCAGAAAAAAGAACATTGATTAGGCCTCAAAGATAAGTTGTGTTTTTTTGAGAGATAGCTAATTAATATAGAAGGGTGTATACACATGCAGTTTATCTCAATAGTGCTTGCAATAATTTATTAAAGCATTTATGGCAGTGGAGGTCTCTCAATTATCTACTGCAGGAGTTTCAAAATAGCCAACTCTTGCTTAAGGCACAATAGTATGTCCTGATCTGCACTCACTTTGAACCAACTGCATGCCTCTAAATATTTAAGTTATAAAGCTGTCAGTAGGCATTACAACTGTGTGATAAGACTAAAGATTTCATTCACTTTTAGGTAAAGCAAGATTATGAAAAGAAAAATGAAGTGGGATTTCCCAACACACTTTTGGCAGACGAGAAGCAACAAGCTTCATTTGCAGCTAATGAGTAAGTAGGTGTACAAGTAAGCAGAGAAAGGGTGCATGCAACCGCTCCGGAGAGAGCACAGATGGAGCAAACAGGTGGCGTGGATGCAGCAGGGGCTGATGATGAATGGGATACTAATAGTGGAAAAAGATGACCAGATTCGATAAGAGTCAGATGCGTTTCAGCATAGGCTACTAAATTTTAGAGGGCAGAATCAGGAACCCATCTGTGGCATGACGGTTGATGCAGGAAAGTGGCCAGCCCTTGAAAACAATGCAATGCTTCTGTCCTCTTGAACAAAGAATTTGGTGTTAGCCAGCCAGGATGGATAAATTATTTCTGAAATTTTATTGTGGGACTGGAATGGAAAATCTAGTTATCGGGTAGGAATTTTAAAAAAGGTATTTGTATGCAGCTAAAGAAATGAATAGTTTCTATGGAGCACAGTTGCATGAAGGGTACGATAAAGAAAAGACAGAAGTTCAAGGAAGAATGGCCATCTTTAACTTCATTGGCAGTAACCCTTGATGTGTCACCAGAATCATGATTCAGTCGCTGACACAATGAAATACATCAATATGAAAATGTTTCAAACTCACAGGGTAACAAAAACATTAAGACTTTTCATATGCCATGAAAACCTGTTCCTTAAGATGGAAGTACAGAGAGAAAATTAAATATAATTTATATATAATATATATAAATATTTCCTTCTACAAATGAATTTAAACAGAACCATTTTAACAGTTTGGAGGGTCCTGGGTGGCTCAGTCGGTTAAATGTCTGACTCTTGATATTGGCTCAGGTCATGATCTCAGGGTTGTGAGATCAAGCCCTCCATCAGGCTCTGCATTGGGTGTGGAGCCTGCTTAAAATTCTTTCTCTCCCTCTGCCCCTACCCCCCGCCCCTGCTCTCAATCTCTCTCTCTAAAAAAAAAAAAAAAAAAAAGGAATTTTAACCAGCAAAGTATTATTTAAGCTCTTCATTAAAAATCAGTTTTAAGAGTTTATCTTATTTCAAATAATTTCATTTTGGCATATATACTACAGAATACTTATCACTTTTGAAGACCTCTAAGAAGTTTGTTAAAGCTTTCAATGATAGTAATTAAAACACTGACTCACAACTCTTTTATGAGTTATATGAGAGTTACAGAAAGAATCTTATGTTTTCACATACATTCTAAGTTCCTATATATCGCTAAATACTGTGAATCTGGCCCAGGATGAGCATAGTAGAATAAAAAACCTGTAGATGTGCTCTGTTTTCCCTTGTGCTACATCCATAAGATGCCAAGTCAGGACTTTGGTTTATCAACCTGATGTAAAATGTCACCTGCACACAGGTTAGTGTCCCCAACATGTTGGCATTGAATATCAGTAATTAAATATATCGATGTTAACATAGTGTGTGGATATAGAAAAAACTCATTTATTTGGGAATTGGATATGCAGTGCAAGAGTATTATCAGAGATAGAGCAAAGCAGAAAAAGAGAGTGTAGTAGGAATTGTAATTCTAGGTTTTTATTTTAGAATTGTGATCTCTGACAAATAGTGAAGATTTTATTATATGCATTTTTTTCCTGCAGTATTTCTTTGGGAAATTCAAGGATCAAAGATTATGGTCTATGAACACAAATAAGAGTATATGTTTATAATAATTTGAAGGGTCAATCTAAATTTTTTTCACCTCTCTCTTTCATGTGATGAAGCAAAAACTCTTAATTCATTATTATTAAATCTGGTGTACACAAACCTCAAATGATACATTCTTGGTGCTTAGATCAGTTCCTTAGTAAGAATATGTGGAAAACATATAGTTTTAAATGGAATTATTTTCTATGTCTAATAATTGATACATAAAACAGAAAGATTGTCTTAGTATTTTAAATGCCTTTTACCTCATAATGCATTAATTGATGTTTGGTCCTCATGAATGTGAATCTAGGGAAATGACTTTGATTATTAAATGAATATACACACATGATTACTGCTCCTTTCTAAAAGCAGTTTGTGATACATTGAGTGAGAGAAATACCAGTGATAATGTTGCAACTGGAAATAGATACCTAAAGCTGAACTCAAGTACTGGTAGTAGGAATGGTGGGAAAGATGTAAATTCGGATTTTCAAAAGATTTGATGTTTAAAAAGAAATGGAACAAGGGAGCTGTTAGGGGTTGAATTGCATCCCCTAAAAAGACAAGTTCAAGTCCTAACCCCTAGAACCTGTGACCTTATTTTGAAATAGGGTCTTTTGCAGATATAATCAAGTTAAAATGAGGTCATGCTGGAGTTAGGTGGTCCTTTAATCCAATAGGACTGGCATCCTTGTAGGGAAAGGAGAAGAGACCCAGAAACAAACAGAGGGAAGACAGTGTGTGACTCTGGAGCCAGCATTTGGAGTTATGCAGCTGCCAGCCAACAAATACTGAGCATTGCCGATAACCACCAGAAGCTAGGGAAGAGGCATGAAACAGATTCCCCCCCAACCCCCAACCACTCAAAAAAGAGCCAAACCTGCCAGACTTTGATTTTGGACTTCTGGCCTCCAAAACCAGAGAGAATACATTTCTGCTGTTTTAAATCATTCAATTTCTGGTACTTTGTAATGGTAACCCTAGGAAACGAATACAGGAAGGGTTGAGGAAGCCTCCAAAACTCCAAACCTGAGTTAAAGGGTAAATAGTAGCAAAATTCAATGGAAGCAATAAGGTTAGCAGAGGGAATGAGGCTAGTTCAAGATATGGCCTATGTTCTGAGTTCATTTTTAGAAGTCTTTATTTTTCTTCCAGGGGGATGTAAGAGTTGAAAACATTCAATTGGCCTTTTGTAAGAATATCTCTTTTGGGTTCCAAATGGCACCTGGTAAGTTTTTATGTCCTAGAACTTACTTATGTATCTAGGACTATATTCCTTTTTTTCATTGTATGGGGGGGCCACTGAGGATGAAGCCTTCTTTCTTTTGAATTCTGAGCAAACAGCAATGCTGGGGCTGAGTAAGTGGACAATAAAGGCTTAGAATGGATGAGAGAACAAAAGCTGCCCTAGGAGTATGTGCATGTGGAATAATTGGTATGGTCGCATCTGACTCCCTATGACCTGTGACTATGTTATAGCACCTGGAAAAGGGACTGTGAAAGGATTTTGTAGATGTCATTAAGATTTCAGACCCAAAAACAGAAAGAGTTCACTATGTTGTCAGGTAGGCTCGATCTAATCAATGGGGCCCTAAAAAGCAGAGAAATTTCTCCAGCTGGAAATAGAAGATATGCAGCAGAAGAAGTTAGAGAGATTTGAAACATGAGAAAGGCTCAATATGCTACTGTGGGTAGAAGATAGAGGTGCGGGATCATGAGGACCCCAGATAGCCTTTAGTTGAGGAGAAGCTTCCAGATGGCAGCTGGAGAAGGTATCAGCCTTACAACCACAAGGGACTGAATTCTGCCAACATGTGAATCAGCTTCCTGATACTAGCTCGGGCTGACTGACACCTCGAACCTGCTTCTAAGAGACTCAGCTAAGCCCATCTGTGCTCCTGACCTATAGACACTGAGGTAATGCATTTATGTTGTGTGAAGCTGCTAACTTTGCAGTAATCTGTTATACCAGCAAGAGAAAACTCCTACATGGGTATTACTTAAATATTCCAGTGGATAAAAACCCCAAAGGATATAAAGACAAGCATGGGAGTTTGGGGAAAACAGGTGGGGTTTCAAAGCCATACTTGCTGGTTGCAAATGGCCCTCTGCCACTTAGCTCTCAGATGTTGGACTATTCATTTACTCTAAATATCAGTTTTTACTTCTGTAATGTGGACAAACATTTTTCTACCTTACAAAGTACTTGAGAAGATAAAAGAATAAATGGGTTAATATAATCAATAAGCTTAAAATAGTGCCTGACATATAGTAAAGTAACACCTTAAATGTAAGTTATTTCCTTGCTATTATTTTTATTTAGGGACATGGAAAAGAAACACATAGACTAGCATAATAAGCATCTAATATGTGCTTATCAAAGAAACAAACAAAATAATATGCTAATGAAAGAAACAAACAAAAGAGAAAAAAATCATGAAGACATGGAGAAGTTCAGGATAACAAAGTCTAACTGAATTTGAAGCAGGAGAGACTTTTTTTTAAAGATTTTTATTTATTTATTGAGAAAAAGAGAGAGAATGGTAGAGAGCATGAGAGAGAGGAAGGTCAGAGGGAGAAGCAGACACCCTGCTGAGCAGGGAGCCCGATGCGGGACTCGATCCCGGGACTCCAGGATCATGACCTGAGCCAAAGGCAGTCGCTTAACCAACTGAGCCACTCAGTCACCCAGCAGGAGAGACTTTTGAGAAAGATGATAGTAAAGGACATTAGAAACTCCAAAGGACTTTAGTCCCTAAATTCACTGAGGGAGAATTTTCATCTGGTCCATTTATGTATCATTTGCAGTAACTTTCATGATTCTTTACTTGTCATAGGTAGTCAATAAATAGTTCGTAAATGACAGAAGCAAAATGAAAAAGGTTTGGATTTGGGGACCAGAAGATCCATGTGCTGACAGGTTCTGTGTACTGATACACACAGGTCACTTCATGAGGGATCTTGGCAAAGAAGGATGCTCAGAGACTCAAAGGAGCAAGTGTTTTGGATACGGAGCCTTAGGAATGCAGATAGGGTCACCTGAGCTGAATGCCACAGGGATGCAGCAAGAAAGGAACAAGATGATTACAGATTCTGAATGATGGTCAATTTTAGGTTGATATGAACTTATTAACACCAGGCATATGGCTTTGGGTCTTTTTCCAAAGTACTTCACTGTCCAGGAATGGAAGCAGAGATTGTGGAGAGTAAAAGGCATGGGATCACTGAGATGCAAAGTTAGGGCTTCATGGCTTAGTGATTGGAGATTGAAAAGAGAAAGAGGGAGAGAGAGAGAGAGGAAGCAAAAGATCAAGAGAGGCTGAACAAGTAAGAGTATGAAATAGACCAACCAGAGTTCAAGATGATTGCAAAGAATAGATTAAGACAGTTTAAGGGGGTGGAAGATCAGGAAGTCGTGTAGCAAGAGAAGACTTCCTTAATTTTTAATCTTTTATATGGCATCATTTTTAATGATGGCAAGGTCCAAGACATAGATGACATAGATGGGCTACATATGAAAAGCATTTGTATCGGTTAATGACAAATATTTTGTTATGGAGCAGTGATTAAGTCATATGTGCTAATCATAATGGGAGTAAGTTTTTGATCCATGAGCTTAGTACTTAAAATCGTAGGTGTGGTGTTACCTCCTCAAGACTGTCTGCTGGAAGGAAGAGGAGTTGTTGAATCTGGAAATAAAACTAGAGATCAAAATTCAGCCATTCAAAAAAGTTATTTCCTGATGAATCCCCAGTGTGACGGCCATAGTGCTAGACAAGGGAGAGGTGAAAAAAGCATGTTCCCTGATCTTAAAGCATTCTTCAATGGAGAGGAAAAATTATACTGCCCCCCTTTTTCTCACCTATAAAGAGCAGAAAGTTGTGATTTCAATTTGTAATTGAGAGGCAAACACTGGAGAGTGCTGTCATCTGAAGGGAACTGGTCTACCGCTATGCCACTCTGCTCATGCCCCATCTTATCTGAAGGGAATCAAATTTCAATTGATATGAGACTATCAATAATGCTAATGATATATATCCACTTTGGAAAAACTTTTAGTAGAATTACTAAATTTAATTTAATATGCAAACATCCCATAATCCTTTCTATTCCAATAAAATGGGTGCCTATATTCTGCCCCCAAAAAAGCAATAATATTCATTGCAGCTTTTAGCTCTATTCATAACAGCACCAAATTGGAAAGAACCAAAACATTCCACCTACTTTCACATATGCATTTTTTTTCTGTATGGATTTTGCCTCATTCTGCATTCTTCTATTCTCTAAATTAAAATACCTATTAAAATTCTTAAACAAATAAAAATTGACATTTTATTCTAAGTGATTTCAGTCAATGGCTTTTATAGTTAATAATACAATATGAAATGTCATTTGTAAATAAAATATGCAAGTCTTTGAGAAGTGTTTTGAATCTCTTTCATTCATTGCTTTCGCACTTTGGGAATAAGTTAAACTCAGTGTAAAGAGTAACTGAACATGTGCTCAGGGAAGTAAGGTCACGCAAGGGACAATGAAACGGGCATCAGGTAGTCAGGGAGGACGACGGTTTTGGGAGGAAGTACAGGCAAAGTCTGTAGGATAGTGAAGGTGCCCAGGAACTCTCCCATCACTCAGAAAGGACTTGCATATATAACAGAAAGTGGGTAAGAAACTGGGGTCTCCGTTGACTCAGCTATCTGTATTCTTGAGCACTAAGCAGCTCCATTAGCAGAAAATCGCCCTTGGATATGACAACACATGGCAGTTTCCATAGACGGATTATATAAAAATGTCAAGTTGAGCAGATATGACTATTTTTGAAATCTGCTTTCTCTTAGAAAATTATGCATTATTTCTTCTCAATTTATTCTTCAATATAATCATTTTCCTTCATATTACACTAGCATAGGTCCAAATTGTCCATTGTCACTTTTCGCTTTAAGTCTGAATTCTAGGCATAATTATTTTCTCCCTGTTTTACATGATTTATGGGTCTCATTAAATATGTTTTTATATAATGTATGTAATACATTATATATGTGTGTGTGTATATATATATATTCTCCTATGTCAACAATAAGTCAGTACATTTTTTTCTCTAATTAAGCCTTTTTCTTTCCTTCAGGAGAGACCTAAGTATATGGTCAATTATACACAGAATGCTATGTCCAATTGAGTGTTAATGTGTTTAATCTGAAGGTCCAGGGTCCAATCCCTTGGGCAAATAATAGCAGATCTTGCCCACTAGACATAAGTACTATGAGGGCAGATTTTCTTCTTTCGTTTACTGTTGCATCCCCAGCACACAGATGGTTCTCGATAATCTTTTCTTTTAACAAATTTATGGGTCAGAGGCTTATAATGTATAAAAAATGCCATGGAGTGAAGCAGATTTAAGGATCCTATGAAAAGAATGGGGGTATCTGAGAAGTGGACTCACCCTCCCACATGGGTGGGGATTCCATGGTGGGCTCGACCACTCTGCCTGTCAGGGAATGGGGCAGAAATGCTGTGAGGGGTGGACCCTTTCTGTCTACAGATCACCTATCATTTTCATCAAAGGGTAGAAAACAGGAGGAGTATTCTCAGACCCCTCAGAGGACATGGAGCAGCCAGAATTTCCAGGGTGGCACAAGAAGTCAAGAGAGTCATTCCTACTCTCCTCCACTGGCAGTATGGAGTGAAAGCTACATTTGTATGACCTTTTTTTTTTTTTTTTTTAAGATTTTATTTATTTGACAGAGAGAGACACAGCGAGAGGGAACACAAGCAGGGGGAGTGGGTGAGGGAGAAGCAGACTTCCTGCTGAGCAGGGAGCCCGATGCAGGGCTCGATCCCAGGACCCTGGGACCATGACCTGAGCTGAAGGCAGATGCTTAAAGACTGAGACACCCAGGCGTCCCTACCTTTGTGTGCCCTTGCCTGGCTCAAAGCCTTTTCCCTTTCCCATCAACTGGAAAGCAAAATGATCTGAATTCTGGCATTTTCCTCCAGCTGCCTGTGCATTCCCTTTGCTACTACCATCACCTTCCCCAAAAAACTATGAGCCCTGTTTCTTCCTTAGTTTTTACATTTTTAATTCCCACAGCTATTTAGTCTTGACAGAAGTCGATTCTAACACAAGGATCTAGAACCCAGTAACAACACAGATGTAAGTTCTCAGTCTCCTCGTGTGGAAATATTTCTCCAAGAATTTCACATTTTCTCCTAAGCACTGGTGAATATTGAAGAGGAAGGACAATTCAAAGGGATCAATGGTCAAGAACAGGCTGAGAGGAATCATGTGATGGAGGAAGGAAACGGAAGGGATGGAGCCAGATCATTCCATACTATCTGATTGACTAAAGTAAAACCCCAGTATCCCAATATCTCAGTTACTTAGGACATTGCAGGCTATTTCTCTTGTCTGTCACAGTGCAATATAGAAGGGTAGGAAGATTCTACCCCATACTCTCATTTAGGTTCCTTCCATTCTGGATTCTCCAAAGCCTGTGGACTCAGAATCCTCCCATTTCCTTTGAATACAGCCAGAAGGTAAGGGAACGGGAAGAGCTATGGGGGATTTTTCAGGTTTTATGTTCCACGTATGTAAGTATCACTGGTATTCCACCCACATCCCATTGACCAGAACACAGTCACTTCATCTTAGCTGCAAGGCAGTGTGGAAAAGATCACATATGGACCCAGAAAAAAAGAGAATATGGGGTTGGTAAACCTAACATTTATCCTGCAAGTATCTGCCCTTCCAGTAGTTGGATAGTGATTTCATTCTTTATCACACAGAACATGCTAACTCATTACGAAGGGACACTTGCCAAAGTTGAATGTAGTCACTTAATGTAGCTTTAAGTCCAGGGTTTCCAGGTATTACACACTCCTTCCCATAATATTCAGCCATAGCTGGTGCTCTTGTGTTTGAATCATGACACAAACACTGTCTATAGGGTGCCACCGAATTTCCATTTGGAATAAAAGAAGAATGAAAAGATGAGAAAGGGGAAGAAACAACAACAACAAAAAAACCAGCAAAAACAGTCACAGGCCCACAGCTATCTCAAATCCTCTGGACAGACATTGCAAAAATATCCTGACTTGGAGCTGGAAAATTTCTTTGGTACTGCTCTGGTTCTGCTTTACTTTCCAGGTTCCCATCCTCCTTGTTCATTCTCCTCCATAGCTGAGTGGAATATTTCTTTAGTTAACCTGGAAGTCTTACATTTCCCTATGAATTTTGGATCAGTTTGTCAATTTCTGCAAAACAGCAAGCTTGGATTTTTATAGGGATTAAATCGAATCTGTAGATCAGTGTAGGAAGTATTACCATTTTAGGAATAGTAAATATTCCAACCACTAATACAGAATGTTTATGTATTTGTTGAGTTTTTTAAAATTTATTTTAGCAATGTTTTATATTTTTCAAGCGTAAAGTCTTGCATTTCTTTTGTGAGATTTATTCCTAAGTATTTTTTGAAGCTATTGTAAATATACTTGTCTCCCTAATTTCATTTTTGAATTGTTTGTTATTAGTATATAGAAATACAATCAATATAGTTTTACTTTTTTCCAATCTGGATATTCTTTTTCTTGCTTATTTTCCCCAACTGGAACCTCTAGATACAATGTACAACATAAATAGAAGTAGTTAGAGTAGATATCTTTGTCTGATATCTCCCCTGATTTTAGGGGGGGAAGTTTTCATTCTTTCACCATTAAGTTTGATGTGTTCGAAGGATTGTGGGTTTTTCATAGGTTGAGAAAGTGCCTTTCTATGCTTAGCTTGTTGAATGGTTTTATCATGAAAAGTTTAGATTTTGTCAAATGTTTTTTATGTATACAGTGAGATGTTCATGTGGTTTGTTTTTTATTATATGGGTTGAATGTATTATATTGATTTGATTTTTGTACATGGAATCAGCCTTGCATTCCTGGATTATATACTATTTTGGTCATGGTATGTGGTTTTTTTTTTTTTATATGTTGCAGGATTCTGCCTGTTGGTATTTTGAGGATTTTTGTGTATATATATTCATAAGGGATTTTGGTCTGTAGTTTTCTTTTCTTCTGATGTGTTTGTCTTATCTTGGTATTGGGTAATATTAGTCTCATAGAATGAGTTAGAAAATAATATCTCTTCTACTGTTTGGAAGAGTTGATGAGATTTATATTGTATCTTATTTAAATGTTTGGTAGAATTTACCAGTGAAACTCTTTGGTTCTGGATTTTTCTTTGTGCAAAATTTCCCTCCCTTCAATTCATTAATTAATTTCTAATTAGTAGAATTTCCTCCCCCCCGAGTTTTATTGAGATATAATTGACATTTAACATTGTATGAGTTTAAGGTGTACAACATAATGATTCGGTATATGTAGATATTGTGAAATGATCACCACGTTGTTTAGTTAATATCTGTCACCTCACATAACTTCAAATTTTTTTCCTTGTGATGAGAACTTTTAAGATCTACTCTCTAAACAACTTTCATATCTACAATATTGTATTTACAATACTACATTTTAGATTAATAGACTTTATAGAGCAGTTTTAGGTTTGCAAGTTGGGGGTGTTTTGATTATTAATTCAATCTCTTTTTTTTATAGGTATATTCAGATTTGCTCTTTATTTGATATTGGTTTCAGTACTTTGTGTCTTCCTAGAAATTTGTCAGTTTCATTGTGTTATATAAATTATTGACATACAGTTTCATACAGTTTTACCTTATAATCTTTTTCTTTCTGTAAGTTTTGAAGCAATAACCCTTCTATTTCTCAAGTTATTTTAGTAACTTGAGTCATTTTGTTTCATTAGTCTAGCTTAATTTCTGTTTTTTATCTTTGCGAAAAACAAATTATTGTTTTCATTAATTTTAATTTTCTGTTACATTTTTCTGCTCTAATTTTTTTTCTTTTTTTAGAGAGAGAGCATGTACATGCATGAGCGGGGGAGGGCCAAAGGGATAGAAAAGGGAGAATGTTAAGCAGGCTCCATGCCCAGTGGGGAGCCTGACTTGGGGCTCTTTCTCACAACCCTGAGATCATTACCTGAGCCCAAATCAAGAGTTGGATGCCTAACCGACTGAGCTACGAAGGCACCTCCTGATCTAATTTTTATTGTTTCCTTGATTCTCCTTGCTTTGGGTTTAATTTGCTCTTTAATTTCTAGACTCCCAAGATATAAAGTTAGATTACTAATTCAAGATTTATCTTCATATATATATATATAAATTTTCTTCATATATATAAATTTCCCTCTAAGTACTGCTTTAGTTACATTTCAGGAGTTTTTGGCATCTTGTGTTTTTGTTTGTCTGTGTTCATTCTTCTAACTTTTTTGTGATTTCTTCTTTGGCCCATTAAGTATTTAGCAGTGTGTTGTTTAGTTTGTACCTATTTGCGAACTTCTCAAATTTCTTTCTGTAATTGATTTCTAATTTCACTTTATTATCATCAAAGAACATACTTTGATTTCAATCTCTTTATGTTTATTGAGGCTTGTCTTATGTGTTAATATGTGGTCTATCATGGAGATTGGTTTTTGTGCACTTGAGAGAAATGTGTATTCTGCTGTTCATTGGAGTCTTATGTGTGTATCTGTTATGTCTCGTTGGTCAATAGTGTTGTTCAAGTCTTCTATTCTCTTGTTGATTTTCTGTCTGGTTGTTCTATCCCTTATCAGAAGTGAGGTATTGAAGTCTGTACCCTTTGTTTATGAATTGTTTATTTCTCCCTTTAATTCCGTCAATGTCTGTTTCACGGTTTATGTGATGTTTTTAGATTCATATATGTTTATAATTACTGTATCTTCTTGATGTTTTGACTCTTTTATAATAAAGTGTCCTTACTGGTCTTTGATAACAAATTTTTGTCTTAAATATTTTTTCATCTGATGTTAGGGTAGTCAATACAACTCTCTTTTGTTTCTGTTTGCATGGTATTTTCTTTTCCGCTCTTGTGCTTTCCACTTGTTTGTGTATTTGAATCCAATACGTATCTCTTGCTGTTAGTACAAAGTTGGGTCATATTATTTTATCCATTTTTTTCAATATTTGCCTTTTTATTGGAGTATTTATCCAATTCCCATAAATGTAATTATTGGTTAGTTAGAACTATGTCTGTGATTTTGCCTTTTCTATATGCCATTTCAATCCTTATCCTAATGTGCATCAGAGCACAATGTCAAGGAAGCCCATGCTTGTGAGGGGAGGGTAGGACTCAGAACAACTCCAGCTTTTTTGATGATGCCATGGCTGTTTTTTTTTAATTTTTTTATTATTATGTTAATTACCATACATTACATCATTACTTTAGGATGTAGTGTTCCATGTTTCATTGTTTGTGCATAACACCCAGTGCTCCACGCAGAATGTGCCCTCTTTAATACTCATAACCAGGCTAACCCATCCCCCCACCCCCCTCTCCTCTAGAACCCTCAGTTTGTTTTTCAGAGTCCATCATCTCTCATGGTTCATCTCCCCCTCTGATGTCCCCCCTTCATTCTTCCCTTCCTGCTATCTTCTTCTTCTTTTATTTTCTTAACATATATTGCATTATTTGTTTCAGAGGTACAGATCTGTGATTCAACAGTCTTGCACAATTCACAGCACTCGCCATAGCACATACCCTCCCCAATGTCTATCACCCAGCCACCCCATCCCTCCTACCCCCACCACACTAGCAACCCTCAGTTTGTTTCCTGAGGTTAAGAATTCCTCATATCCGTGAGGTCTTTCTCTGATTGACTTTCTCTGATTGACTTATTTCACTCAGTATAACACCCTCCAGTTCCATCCATGTTGTTGCAGATGGCAAGATCCCATTCCTTTTGATGGCTGCATGATATTCCATTGTGTATATATACCACTTCTTCTTTATCCATTCATCTGTCGATGGACATCTTGGCTCTTTCCACAGTTTGGCTATTGTGGACATTGCTGCTATACACATTGGGGTGCACATAACCCTGTGAATCCATATATTTGTATCTTTGTGGTAAATACCCAGTAGTGCAATTGCTAGATTGTATGGCAGCTCTATTTTCAACTGTTTGAGGAACCTCCATACTGTTTTCCAGAGGGGTTGCACCAACTTGCATTCCCACCAACAGTGTAGGAGGGTACCCCTTTCTCCGCATCCCCGCCAACATCTGTCATTTCCTGACTTGTTAATTTTAGCCATTCTGACTGGTGTGAGGTGGTATCTCATTGAGGTTTTGATTTGGATTTCCCTGATGCCGAGCAATGTTGAGCACATTTTCATGCGTCTGTTGGCCATTTGGATGTCTTCTTTGGAAAAATGTCTGTTCATGTCTTCTGCCCATTTCTTGATTAGATTATTTGTTCTTTGGGTGTTGAGTTTGATAGGTTCTTTATAGATTTTGGATACTAGCCCTTTATCTGATATGTCATATGCAAATATTTTCTCCCATTCTGTCGGTTGTCTTTTGGTTTTGTGGACTGTTTCTTTTGCTGTGCAAAAGCTTTTTATCTTGATGAGATCCCAATAGTTCATTTTTGCCCTTGCTTCCCTTGATTTTGGCGATGTTTCTAGAAAGAAGTTGCTGCAGCTGAGGTCGAAGAGATTGCTGCCTGTTTTCTCCTTTAGGATTTTGATGGACTCCTGTCTCACGTTTAGGTCTTTCCACCATTTTGAGTCTATTTTTGTGTGTGGTGTAAGGAAATGGTCCAGTTTCATTTTTCTGCATGTGGCTGTCCAATTTTCCCAACACCATTTGTTGAAGAGACTGTCTTTTTTCCATTGGACATTCTTTCCTGCTTTGTCAAAGATTAGTTGACCGTAGAGTTGAGGGTACATTTCTGGGCTCTCGATTCTGTTCCATTGATCTATGTGTCTGTTTTTGTGCCAGTACCATACTGTCTTGATGATGACAGCTTTGTAATAGAGCTGGAAGACGGAATTGTGATGCCACCAGCTTTGCTTTTCTTTTTCAACATTCCTCTGGCTATTCGGGGTCTCTTCTGGTTCCGTACAAATTTTAGGATTATTTGTTCCATTTCTTTGAAAAAAGTGGATGGTGTTTTGATGATGATTGCATTCAATGTGTAGATTGCTCTAGGTAGCATTGACATCTTCACAATGTTTGTTCTTCTAGTCCATAAGCATGGAACGTTTTTCCATTTCTTTGTGTCTTCTTCAATTACTTTCATGAGTATTTCATAGTTTCTGAGTACAGATCCTTTGCCTCTTTGGTTAAATTTATTCCTAGGTATCTTATGGTTTTGGGTGCTGTTGTAAATGGGATCGACGCCTTAATTTGTCTCTCTTCTGTCTTGTTGTTGGTGTGTAGGAATGCCACTGATTTCTGTGCATTGATTTTATATCCTGCCACTTTACTGAATTCCTGTATGAGTTCTAGCAGTTGTGAGGTGGAGTCTTTTGGGTTATCCACATACAGTATCATATCATCTGCAAAGAGTGAGAGTTTGACTTCCTCTTTGAGATTTGGATGCCTTTGATTTCTTTTTGTTGTCTGATTGCTGTGGCTAGGACTTCTAATACTATGTTGAATAACAGTGGTGAGAGTGGACATCCCTGCCGCGTTCTGACCTTAGGGAGAAAGCTCTCAGCTTTTCCCCATTGAGAATGATATTCACTGTGGGTTATTCATAGATGGCTTTTATGATATTGAGGTATGTATCCTCTATCCCTATACTCTGAAGAATTTTGATCAAGAAAGGGTGCTGTACTTTTTCAAATGCTTTCTCTGCATCTATTGAGAGGATGATATGATTCTTGTTCTTTCTTTTATAAATATATTGTATCACGTTGATTGATTTGCAGATGTTGAACCAACCTTGCAGCCCAGGGATAAATCCCACTTGGTCATGGTGAATAATCCTTTAAATGTACTGTTGGATCTGATTGGCTAGTATTTTGGTGAGAGTTTTTGCATCCATGTACATCAAGGATATTGGTCTGTAATTCTCCTTTTTGATGGGGTCTTTGTCTGGTTTTGGGATCAAGGTAATGGTGGCCTCATAAAATGAGTTTGGAAGTTTTCCTTCCATTTCTATTTTTTGGAACAGTTTCAGAAGAATAGGTATTAATTCTTCTTTAAATGTTTGGTAGAATTCCCCTGGGAAGCCATCTGGCCCTGGGCTTTTGTTTGTTGGGAGATTTTTGATGACTGCTTCAATTTCCTTAGTGGTTCTAGGTCTGTTCAGGTTTTCTATTTCTTCCTGGTTCAGTTTTGGTAGCTGATACATCTCTAGGAATGTATGCATTTCTTCCAGGTTATCTATTGCTGGCATAGAGTTGTTCATAATATGTTCTTATAATTGCTTGTATTTCTTTGGTGTTGGTTGTGATCTCTCCTCTTTCATTCATGATTTTGTTGATTTGGGTCATTTCTCTTTTCTTTTTGATAAGTATGCCCAGGAGCTTATCAATCTTGTTAATTCTTTCAAAGAACCAGCTCCTAGTTTCGTTGATCTGTTCTACTGTTCTTTTGGTTTCTATTTCATTGATTTCTGCTCTGATCTTTATTATTTCTCTTCTCCTGCTGGGTTTAGGCTTTATTTGCTGTTTTTTTTCTAGCTCCTTTAGGTGTAAGGTTAGGTTGTGTATTTGAGACATTTCTTGTTTCTTGAGAAAGGCTTGTATTAGTATATACTTTCCTCTCAGGACTGCCTTTGCTGTATCCCAAAGATTTTGGACAGTTTTTTTTTTCATGAAATTTTTAAATTCTTCTTTAATTTCCTGGTTGACCCATTCATTCTTTAGTAGGATGCTCTTTAGCCTCCATATATTTGAGTTCTTTTCGACTTTCCTCTTGTGATTGAGGTCTAGTTTCAAAGCATTGTGGTCTGAAAATATGCAGGAAATAATCCTAATCTTTTGGTACCGGTTGAGACCTGATTTGTGACCTAGGATGTGATCAATTCTGGAGAATGTTCCATGGGCACTAGAGAAGAACGTGTATTCCGTTGCTTTGGGATGGAATATTCTGGATATATCTGTGAAGTCCATTTGGTCCGTGTGTTGTTTAAAGTCTATTTCCATGTTGATCTTTTGCTTAGAGGATCTGTCCATTTCAGTCAGGGGGGTGTTAAAGTCTCCCACTATTATTGTATTGTTGTCAATGTGTTTCTTTGCTTTTGTTATTAATTGCCTTATATAATTGGCTGCTCCCATGTTAAGGGCATAGATATTTACAATTGTTAGATCTTCTTGTTGGCTAGACCCTTTATGTAGGATATAGTGTCCTTCCTCATCTCTTTTTACAGTCTTTGTTTTAAAATCTAATTTGTCTGATTTGAGGATTGCCACCCCAGCTCTCTTTTGGTGTCCATTAGCATGGTAAATTGTTTTCCACCCCCTCACTTTCAATCTGGGGGTGTCTTTGGTTCTAAAATGAGTCTCTTGCAGACAGCATATTGATGGGTCTTGTTTTTTTTATCCAATCTTATAGCCTGTGTCTTTTGATTGGGGCGTTTAGGCCATATACATTCAGGGTACCTATTGAAAGATAGGAATTTAGTGCCATTGTATTGCCTGTAAGGTGACTGTGACTGTATATTGTCTGTGTTCCTTTCTGGTCTATGCTGCTTTTTGGCTCTCTCTTTGCTTAGAGGACCCCTTTCAATATTTCTTGTAGGGCTGGTTTCATGTTTGCAAATTCCTTTAGTTTTTGTTTGTCCTGGAAGCTCTTTATCTCTCCTTCTATTTTCAATGACAGCCTAGCTGGATATAGTATTCTTGCCTGCATATTTTTCTCATTTAGTGCTCTGATGATATCATGCCAGTCCTTTCTGGCCTGCCATGTCTCTGTGGATAGGTCTGTTGCCAATCTAATGTTTCTACTATTATAGGTTACATATCTCTTCTCCCAGGCTGCTTTCAAGATTTTCTCCTTGTCTCTGAGACTCGTAAGTTTTACTATTAGATGTTGGGGTTTTGACCTATTTTTATTGATTTTGAGAGGGGTTCTCTGTGTCTCCTGGATTTTGATGCCTGTTTCCTTCCCCACATTAGGGAAGTTCTCTGCTATAATTTGCTGCAATATACCTTCTGCCCCTCTCTCTCTTCTTCTGGGATCCCAATTATTCTAATGTGTTTTCATCTTATCGTATCGCTTATCTCTCAAATTCTGCCCTTGTGATCCAGTAGTTGTTTATCTCTCTTTTTCTCAGCTTCTTTATTTTCCATCATTTGGTCTTCTATATTGCTGATTCTCTCTTCTGCCTCATTTATCCTAGCAGTTAGTGCCCCCATTTTTGACTGCACTTCATTAATAGCCTTTTTGATTTCGATTTGGTTAGATTTTATTTATTTTATTTCTCAGGAAGGGTTTCTCTAATAACTTCCCTGCTTTTTTCAAGCCCCGTTAGTATCTTTGAAATCATGATTCTGAACTCTAAGTCCTACATCATACTAATGTCTGTATTGAGTAGGTCCCTGGGAGACGGTACTACCTCTTGTTCTGTTTGCTGAGGTGATTTTTTTCGTCTTGTTGTTTTGTCCAGAGGAGAATAGATGAATGAGAGAACAAAATGCTAACAGGTTAACAACGTCCCCAGCAAATATACTCTAAACAAATCAGAAAAGACCTTCCAGTAAGTGGCCGCTTTTCTGTTCAGAGAGTTGTTGCTATTCTTCTCTTCGATCTCCTGTTGAGTTCATAGGTGTTCAGAATGGTTTGATCCCTATTCAGCTGAATTCCTGACACCAGACGAAATCCAGGTCTCCTACTCCTCCACCATCTTGCCCGCCATGGCTGTTTTAAGCCCTGCCTCTGTATCTCAGATTTGCTATATGTTGACTAAATCAAATGAGACAGTGTTATTTAACATTTTATCTTATCAAAATGTTCTCTTTGGCATTTTCAAGACTCTGAAAAGCAGGAGTGGTAATTAGAATCTATCAAAGTTTGGATACTGCACAATTATGATGTTTCATGTAGAGATTTGGTATATATTTGGGCCTACCATGGAATCTAATACATAATAAAAACACACTAAATGTTTTTCCAGTGAGTGGATGAACTTCTTTGTGCACATGTGATGTTTTTCACTGAACAACAAAAGCAATAACAAATACTTGTTGAAGGTGCCAGGCAATTCTACATTGCAGTAAGGTGCTGAATAAAAGGGACAGAGTTCCCATTAGTACTTCATTGTATGTCTGGGGTTTTTCCTCTCATCAAGAGCTGTTCAAGGCTGTGAGCAGCTGTGTCCATGCAGAGAGTCCCCTCACTGCAAAGAGACCCTCATAGCATCACTTACACTGCTTTTGAAATATCCTAGCTATAAATCCTAATCATCTCTATGTGTGATTAATCACCCTTCATCCAGGTCAAAGGACAAACTATTAGATAATATGAAGAAAATTTCCCTGACTACTTGTTCACAAAAACAGAATATTTAATTAAAATTTTGATCTTCCCAAGTTGTATGATTCGGGAAGAAATCAAATAAGGTAACCTAACTTCAAGGTCAGAATGTATAATTTTTTTTTGAGTTGTAGAGTCATAGTGAAAGAGAACTCACTAAATCATCGAAGCAGAAGTAGAAGCTTTAACACTCCTTGTTATTTTTCCTTCCCATGTTTAAATAACTATAATAATCTTACAGCCCCCCCCATGTATTTTTGATTTATTCAGTATAGTACTTGGGAAGCTATTAGAATTTTCAGTATCTTTGGTTTACAATCATACTTTTAAGCAATTTAAGCTTTGTACACATTTTGTATTTTTAAAGACCTTTGGATCCAAAATACTTTGTTGTTGTCTGTGGGAAACCTCGTTCTGAAGTCTAAGGCTGCCTCTAATGTGTTAATCTGTTGTCTCTTGACTCAAATCCAAACCCACTGCTCTGCTCTGCATGTCCCTTCAACTTAATGTAATGCTGTTTATCATTATTCTTTGATGCTAAGTCTCTAGCTTGGTATTCTCTTCATGTACCTGGGCATATGTTTCTTTTCTTTAAAACAGAGACAGTGTCTTTGTGGCTCTATCAGAAAGAGCCTTTGTTTCAAGGAAAGATTGTTTCCCTGATGTTTAGATTAGGGCAAAGAAAGTGAGCACACAGTGTTTATGGTCTACCACCATTACTGAGAACATTACATATTATACCCCTGGAATAGAATGTTTGATAACTTCCATTTGCAAGCAAAAATGAAAACAAAAACAAAACAAAACAAAAATACAACCCTAATGTTATTATGGTTAATTACTATTTGTATCTTATTTAACTTTTCAAAACTATATGATAAATTCTTAAATTTATTATGTCCACTAAGACATTTATTTAACTCTTGTGTTTCTACGTCTTGTCTTTAAAATATTATTATACTAATGCCCATTAATCCTGTATTAGTTGATAAATAATATTTTAATATGATTTAAACAGTGAAATACAAGCTGGAAAGCATGTTAATCCTACTATAATATTCTTACACCTACACTTTCTAGCAACAATGAAGTTCTTAAGCTTCTTGGAGATAAAAATGTTCTCCATTTGAAAAATAGCATTTGGAGAATAAAACATTTTATTGAAATTGTCTATGTAGAACAATTTGCTATGTATGCTAATAAATCGCACAGTTTGCTTTGGACAACCTCATTATCCTCTAAATCAGTGTCTGGGACTGTCTTTCCAATAGAAGCTCTAAATGCAAATACTGCTACACTTTACTTAAATCATGTTCTGAGCTTTCTTATCTCTTAAACTCTACCAGAAAGTTGTTTTTCATAATTATTTACATGACATAAACTTTATTAGGCTTTTGAAGCTTCATAGTTGGTTCTGTGACCTTGAGAAGATATAGCAACAATGGTCCATAAAGTCTTTTCCACCTCTAACTTCTTTGAATTCATGCATTTCATTACAAATTGTTCATTTTTCTTCTCCTGTGTCAAATTTCATCTCCATACAATTTTAGCATACAGTATCTGGATCAGTAAAAAGTAGGGATACCATGATGGAATTTAAAACAAATGTATTATGAATATTTCAAAATGGATATGACTTAGGTAGTTTTGTTCAAATCAGAGTGCCCCTAAAATATATTTCTTAAAAAATTATTAGGAATTTGAACTTTATTAAGAATGGTATTCAATTGCCAATATATTTTTTAAGTCCCCTGATAATGGCTGGCTAGGGGAATTTAGGCAGTGTTTAAATGTGCCAAAACAAGAACAGGAAAATAACTAGTCAATTTGATTCATGTTAGGGTGTTATTGTGCATAATTCATCCTTTGACTTAAATATCTTACTTCCATAGTGCTGATCAGAGAAATTAGATTGGATTTTTTATTTGTTAGTTGACTATAAATTGTCAACTATACACTTTCTTATATTTCTTTATTATGAGCTGTATTTTAGTTAAAGAATTATGACTGTTCACCTAGCTGCTATGCCTTGTCTTTTCCATCTGATTATTCCATCTAATGACACCAAGATGCCTTTTGAAGCTTATTCACTAGTGATCAAAATTCTCTACAGTGATCTCTTTCTGAGTGAACATTGAAATAGAATGCCCAGCAGGAGCCGTGGCTTATTTTTGCTTTAAGATATGCGATTCCTGAACTTTAAGCCAGTCTTAACTCCCCAAAGATACAGTTGACCATCTCCTTTATTGTATTCTATTTTAATTTGTATTTCCCTGGAAACATATCTTGAGACAAGGAATTCACTCACACAATTATGAATACTGAGAAGCCTATGATCTGCCATTTGAAAGCTAGAAACCCAAGAAATTCAGAATAATCAGCCCAAGTCCAGAGGCCTGAGGGTCAGGGGAGCCAATAGTGTGAATTCCAGTCCAAGGGAAGGAGAAGATGAGATGAGATGAGATGAGATGATATGATATGAGATGAGGTGAGATGTCCTAGATCTCCACATCTTTTTCTATTCAGACCCTCAACAGATTAGATGATGCCCACCCACATGGCTGAGGACAATCTACTTTACTGAATACACCGATTCAAAAACTAGTCTCATCCAGGAACACTTGCATTACACCCCCAGAAATAATGCTTAATCTGGACATCCCATGGCCAGTCAAGTTGACATATAAAATTAACTATTACAAGCCCATCCTTTGTCAACACGACATCCATATGTCTCTCTTTAAACCATACTGAATCTTCAAATAAAAGCAATAACAAAGCCATAATTCCACCTATCATGATACAGATATCCTGTGTACAACCAAAAATGCACAATCCTTTCCCCAGAAGAAGAGGTAAAGTTCTTGAGTGATGTTTATTCTTCTCCTTGATACCCCATTATTTAAATGCCCTGACGTAAAAGAATGAAACTGAGCCATTTTCTTAAGCCATACACACAAATAAATTAAAAATGGATTAGAGAGCTAAATGTGAGATCTGAAACCATAAAAATCCTAGAGAACAGTCAGTGATCTCTTTAACACTAGTCATAGCAACTTCTTTCTAGATATGTCTCCTGAGGCAAGGGAAACAAAAGCAAAAATAAACTATTGGTACGTCATCAAACTAAAAAGCTTCTGTACAGTGAGGATATTATTAGCTGGGGGGTTTTCATATGTGAAAAGATGCTCAACATCACTGATCATTGGGGAAATGCAAATCAAAACTACAATGAGATATTACCTCACACCTGTCAGAATGGCTAAACTCAACAACACAAGAAACAACAGGTGTTGGCAAGAATTTGGAGAAAGGGGAACATTTGTTTAACTGTTGGTGAGGATGCAAACTGGTGCAACCACTCTGGAAAACAGTATGGAGTTTCCTCCAAAAATTAAAAATAGAACTACCCTATGATCCAACAATTGCACTACTCTAGGTATTTAACCAAAGGATACAAAAACACTAATGCAAAGGGAGACATGCACCCTGTTGTTTATAGCTGCATTTACCTACAATAGCCAAATGATGGAAAGAGCCCTAGTGTCCATCGACTGATGAATGGATAAAGAAGATGTAGTGTGCATGCACGTGTTTGTGTGTGTGTAATGGGAATATTACTCAGCCATAAAAAAGAATGAAATCTTGCTATTTGCAATGGAATGGATGGAACTAGAGAGTATCATGCTAAGTGAAAAAAGTCAAAGGAGGACAAATACCATATGATTTCACTCATATGTGGAATTTAAGATACAAAACAAATGAGCAAAGGGGAAAAAAAAAGAAAAAAACTTAGGCAAACCAAGAAACAGATTCATCATATAGAGAACTGATGGTCACCTCAGGGGAGGTGAGTGGGGAAATGGATTAAATAGGTGATGGGGATTAAGGAGGGCACTTGTAGTGACACTTGTTGTGATGAGCACCAGGTGTTGTAGGGAAGTGTTGAATCACCATATTGTACACCTGAAACTAATATTACACTGTATGTTCACTAAGTGGAATTTAAATAAAAACTTAAAATTAAAACATGTTCTTTTTATCTTAAATTAGAAATGACCAATTAATGAGGATATCTTTAAAGGGATTTCGCACAGCTTATTCACAGGAGATAATTGATCCTTTTACTGGAAATTTTCATGTAATTATATTTATAATTTTGATACAACATTTTTACTCTAAAGTAGACTTTTGAAGAGAATAATACAGTAGATATGTATATGCATTTCACTGATGCAGTATAATCACTATATTTTATTATCTGAAATGAGTGTAGGTACTATTTCTGGAGTCTTAAGTACTGACCTTTCACAAAGACAGCTAGTAAATGATTTTTAATATCTTGCAATTGGATTAAGGAAAATAGTTCACTTATCTTTGTAGGTGAATTCTTTTCTTTCAAAATTAAAAAGTGGTTAACATAATTCCTTAATATCTCTAGGAGATATCCTTTATACTTAAATTTGTCTTTTCTACTAATCTTCATACACTGTTTTGAGGAATGTGAATATGAGTATGATTTGGATATGAAGCATAATTCAGAGACTCAACTATCTGAAGGATACCCTGCTCTGTGGTATTATCAAAAGTGATCCAATTTCCTATGGAAGATTATGTATAGTTCTAAAACTGAGAATAAATATAGCTGCTCAATCCTATAAATGCATTTCAATACTTACCTTTCATGAGGACCTAAGGCTTTTGGTACTTAAACATTTGCCCCTTCTTTAAACATGTTCTTTGTCATATTTTTTTCTCAGTCTCTCTTGAAAGTGCCAAGTATTTCATAAATTTCCTAAAGTCTCCATACCTAGAATTATTCTCTTTTCATTGTACCTTATTCTTAACAGTACCATCAATGATCAGATGAGTCTCTGTTTTCTGATAGTTCAAGTATCTATATCACTAATAAAAGTAATAGTTAATGTGTATACCAAATTTACTATGTCCTGGGTTCTGTTTTAAGTGCTTTACATCTCTTAAATAATTTAATTGTCCTAACACTATGAGGTGATCATTCTTATTATCCCTATACCTTATAAGTGTGATGACTCTGAATCACAGAGAGGTTACAAAAATTTATTATGGATTGTTGGTGCCAGGATATGACTTCAGGAACTAAATTCATGATCTTTGCCAGAGAACTCAATTTCCTCTCAAAGCCATACTTCTTTCCTGAGCTCCAGACCTGTGTATTTAATTGTTTATTAGAAAATCTACTCTCCAGGGGTGCCTGGGTGGCTCAGTCATTAAGTGTCTGCCTTTGGCTCAGGTCATGATCCCAGAGTGCTGGGATCATGCCCCGCATCAGGTTCTCTGCTCTGCGGGAAGCCTGCTTCTCCCTCTCCCACTCCCCCTGCTTGTGTTCCCTCTCTTGCTGTGTCTCTCTCTGTCAAATAAATAAAATCTTAAAAAAAAAAAAAAGAAAATCTACTCTCCAGTATCTATTGAAAGGAACATGTCAATATATTCTCCCCCTTCTCCATACCAAAAAAATGCAAACACAATTTTGTCCTTCCTTAGTTGTTAATTAGTTCAAGAGAGTCATAGACTCATTGTTAGCCTTTCCATTTTTCTCTCTTCTAACAAGATTACCAAGACAAACTCCTAAGAACTTCTCAAATCAGTCGTCTTTATTTTATTTTATTAAATTGTCAGAAATATCTCCAAATAAACTGAAGGCATTTCTCTTTGATATGGGGGAATGTTTTTATTTGAGTTTTATTTTTTATTTGAATTTTATTTTTATTTCTATTTTTTATCTGAATTTTAGTCAATTCACAAAGTTCTTTTCCTATGACTATTTCTTTTTCATGTTTTAGGCAATTGACTTTATCAATCTTTTATGGCTTTTGATTTTCTATAATACTTAGCCTTTTCTATCCAAGGGTAATAAAATCTATTTTAAAAGGTCCCCAGATCACCTCTACTACTTTTGTACCTCAGTTATTTTATGTTTGAATTAAACATGTTTAAATTCTGCATTCACTGAAATCAGGTTTTATCTTTCCTTGAACACTATATACAGTGTAGGCCCTCCACATACAGTTCTTTTACTTCCTTGTACTGTTGCAGGTTAGGTTCCCCAGAAAGCAAAGGCTTAGGTGAAGATTTGGGTAAATGGGAAGAGAAGATAAAAAAGCCTGGGCAGAGAGAGATGCCAAGCTTGATGAAGTCTTGAAAGAGCCTCAGTCCATCCAGTGGGGAGATTTGAAGATGGATTAACACTTCAGAAATCACCTCATTTCGGGTGAGAGGTCCAGGCTTTTATACCTGCATCAGTTCTGTGACATAGATTGGAAGAATCTCCTCAGCCCAGAAGGGGTTGAAAGCTGAGAACTTTCTGCCTACATCATGGCCAACAGATATGCTTTCATTCTTGAGATGATATTTGGGCAGCACATTTCAGCATCTCTCACAGTTCATACCCAGGGCTGCCCAGGCCTGTTTTTGTATAAGTTCTGAGAGTAGCTTCTCGGGATCTGGTGAGCCTTTCTTTCTGGAGACCTTAAAAAGTTAGTGGGACTAATGCTTTTACTGCTACCCTAGTCTGGGGCATGTGACTGATATTTATCAACTTGCTCCTTTTTCTATCAAGTCTAGATACTTTCCATCCATAACTGCCATTTCTGCTGATCTCATTTGCTCACCTAGAGATGTGACCCATATTCTCATCCTTGAGCGTTCTGGGTCCTTGGCCACCATGTCTTTCTCCAGTCAGAGAAACTTTTCCTTTATTATCAAAATTGGGCAAAGAACTGGTAGCCACTGGGTACCCAAGTGAATTCCTTTTGGCAAAATATATTCTTCCTTTCCCCATGGTTTTAACGGCATCTCTACTTCCTTCTGAATGAAGACTGGGTGGGGTCAGTTACCTCTGCCAGTATAGTGACCCCTCTTCTTACCTGCGGTTCCCTAGCCCCGAGATCCTGAAGTGCTTAGGGAGCAGTTGCAGCTTACATTTCAATGGGAGTCTTGATGTGTTTCATAACAGAAGCATTTCCTTTTTGGAAATGATCACATTTCCCACAGAGCACAGAGTTGGGGTGAGAGGAAGCCTCACTGCAAGTGATGGCAAACTGGGCTTCTCCTGCTTCCATCCTTGCTTCCCAGTTCCAAGGTCAACTCTGATCCTTTTCCAGAGTCCTCAGACCCCTTGAGTATCCTTGTTTCTCCAGTGTACAGTTAATTAAGAAAATGTCCAAAGATCTGTTTGAAGAAGATCTGGGGAAATCATTACCACATACATTGGATATAGTGTTACAGGTTCCCTCTTCCTGGACCTACTTTATTCTTTAGCGAGCAGTTCTGATTTTGAATACTGGATCAGGTCTGGAAACTGAGGAGGGGGTTGGAATTGCTCTATTGGGCCAACGGCTCTCATCTATCTGACCATCCATCCTCACTTTCTTCTGATTGTATGGGTTGAATAGTACCCATTTGGCCATCTATATTGTCCCAAAAGATGCTATGTCCTATTATCACCTTCACAACAGTGTATGGGTCAGAAACCCCTGGCAACTCCTTATGTGGCCACACATTAGGTAACAGTGTCTAAGGAGCTCCTGATATTCAACTTCATACCTGACTTCATTGTTTGTGGGAGCCTGTCATCCCCATTGCTATCAGCTGCAAAAAACATTCCCTATCATCAGTCCTAGCTAACAGACCAGAACTATCCTTTCTGCAGCACATTCCTTATATCTTTGGTGAATATTTGGTGTTCTTTGGCCTTCTGTTCTATATTTGCTTTAACATATCCACTTCTCTCAGCCTTTAACCGTATTGGTCACAACGTGTCATGGCAACTCTTGTATTTTTACATCAGTTAGTGTGAACTGTCATTTTCCATGCTTTAGGAATTATCCCATGGTGTGCTTATACAATCCCCTGTGTTTCTTGTCCATTGGTTAAATCGTGTCCTGAGAGAGCACAACAGAATGATAAACTCTCCCTTACATTTTTATATTCTTGTCTTCTTGATCACATACTCCCTGATATAATTTTCCCTTATTTAAAATCCTTCACTGACTTCCTGCAACTACTAGTATAAAATCTCCATATCATTCTAGGCCTTCAGCACTATGAGTTGTCATCCTTATTTATCACCAAATTACCCATTTCCTTCAACTGTCCCAGACATGCAACCTGTAGCTTACTTATGTAGAACTATTTACAGTTTCCCCAAATATATCCTGGCTGTGTGTACCTCTTTGTGTTCACATTACTTTTTATATTCTGTTTAAAGATACAAGCTACCATCTTATTTTGACTCATACTCACACTTCAAGTCAAAACTTCTATCACTTTCTGCTGAAAATCTTTCACTTTCTGGACCATGTTATCATTTGGCCAGTGTGATCCCAAATCACCCTCTCACAAAATTGTCACCATTTTCTGAATCTGTTCTTGACCAGTGTTTTGCAAACATCAGTCTACATACTATTAAGAAACTACATTGAAGTTATTCTTCTAAAGATAAATGCAAAAATAAAGGGAACCTAAGGAGGTTTCTGTAAAGCCATATTGGAGATATAATTCATATCATTCATTTTTATCCCAAATCCTCCTAAATATTTTTGTTGTTGTTAAAATGTCCTTTACTTTATAAAATGGTGATGATGATGATGATGATGATGATGATGAAGCAGTTTTTTTCCCTTCCTTCCTACCTTCCTTCCTTCCAAAGCCCCAATATGACATAATAAAAAGGTAACAGTATTTATTTACTTTTTAAAAGTAACAGTATTTAGATCCCCATTTTTAACTCTTCTGTTGCTCTAAATTCTGAATTGAAATAAAAAAATTGTCACATCCTCAGATACATCAAGGCAAGTATAATCTTGGGAATTTCTGGACAAGGGAATGAAATGGATACAGATAGTGCAGCTCCCGATGTAGAAGAATACTCCTGGTTTGTAGACTAAGTAGGTTCATGTGTCTGAGTATTTTAATAACTCTTCAGTGGCTTCTCCAGTGCCTCCAAAATTCGTATCCACTGTTTTTAGAACAGTCTAGAATATTCCATGCTGTACAGCTAGTGATCTGCAAACTACTGAATTAGATGAACATTTTTTACTTTAATCCAGCACATAATTAAGCCCCACTTCAAAACCATAAGAAAGAGTAATAATTACAGAAAAGGGGCAGTAGACCGTTTTGGATCTAACATGTCAGTTCAAACTCAGCAGCAAATTATAAGAGAAATAAATTGTGACCTTTTGGTAGCACATGTAAGGTAGTACTTAGAGATTACTCTCTAATTGTTTCACTTATTGGCAGTCGGTTGAGAAACATCCAGCACAGAGAAGATAAAGTGATTGAATTGCCTTTTGGCCTCCTGAAGAGCTGTTTTTGCTGAATTTGACTCCCCCTATAGGTTTCTGTTTATATTTCCATAAAGCTAGGAGATGGAATCTTCTGGAAAAATATAGAAAAATTGTGCAGACACCATAAATCACATAATAGAGTGAACTCATTACCTATCCTCCATCCCACTGAAGCAAGGTGTAAATTCAATTTTAAGGAAAGCTAACACTTTTATTCTATTTTAAAGCAATTTCTTACCTGGCAGATAGGTAACTCTTTCTTCACGTACATTCCTGAAGTGCAAATTAATTTCTGGTTCAGATAGCAACTCATCTTTGTTAAGGAAATTGTAACAGTAAGGGCTGGTCTCTTCTCAGGAAGGCAATTGAGTTGAACTTAGATATACCAGATTCCAGAAATGTTTGCATTGTTTAGAAATTTACCTCTACTTCTAGATTATTCCCCAAGAGGTGATCATATTTTATTTATACATTGCAATCTATATATTTATTTATTTGTGAGTATCAACAGAACAAAAATATATGGCATTTTTATGTACTACCCTAATTGTGAATTCAACTGGATAATGCAATTCTGAATTAAGCAAAATATATATCATTTATAGTGCAAAAAATATTTGCCCAATTTGTACTTTTTGATATAATCAGCTCCTGACAAAGTGTATTCAAATACTCATTCTTCATTTTGAGTAAATTTATTACATATAATTTTAGTTATATATTTTTTTCAGTATAATTTCAAATGAGACATCATTCCCTTTATTTTGAGGTGGGAGGGATTTTTTGTTGGAGGAAGTCACTTTCTGGAGTGAGTATTTGCAAGTAGATGATGTTATATGTTGTGAGATGAAAAACAAAATATGCTTCATGCCTTGCAAATTTTGAGTTATGGATTATCAATGCAATAATTTGTTTGTTGTAGAAAGACCAAAAGTGAAGAATCAGATTATTTAAAATTTTGAATATAATGGAGAAGAAAAAATAATTTGCAATGGAATCAAGCCTGTATTAAAATTGAATCAAGCCTGGTGCCAACTAGACCTAGTCACTGTATTAACTTTTCTTAGGAAAATGTCTGATTTTATAAAGAATTATCAGTGAAAAATGAATATTGACTTTCAGAAAGCCTCTTTATTTCAAATTGGATAAAATGTATCTATCTTATTATGTGACAGATACATTTGTTATGAATAAATTTTAAATTGATAAATGTCTCACCTGCTTAAAAAACTTTAATTTTCCCATTACCCTTAGAATAAAAGTTTAATTCCTTAACAGTGCTCACATGGTCTAATCTCACACACACTCCTTTCCCACTATCATCACCACTTTATATATTCAGTGGTCCCTGCTCCAGCTCCTTTGGTCTTCTTGTGTGCTCAGGGATATTCAAAACTCAATGTCACTGCCTCAGAGAGATTCTCCTAAAGCCCACTAATTCAGTTATTTTCTTCTCTTCTTCTCTCAGCATAGTCTATTCTTTGTAGAACTTGCTATAACTTGCACTGATGGTTTTTACATTTGTGTATAATGTCTGCCTCCTCCATTAACTCTATCATAATGAAAAGGATCATCCCATTGTTTTTTTTTTTTACTACAAACAAAAAAATCACACATGGTAGTTACTCTTTAAATATTTATTGAATAAAAAATAAAATGCTACCATACTGTCATAATTATAAATAACATATGATAAAATAACAAAATCTTTATTTTCTTAATTTTTAGTTTTCAGTTTTAGCACACAGGGTGCCCTGCACTCTCCCCAAATGTTTCATTGAACTTTCCTCAATATGTAAAATTTAGCTCTGTAACAATGGAATATAAGTCTATTATGGCAGGATTTTTAAAAGAAAACAGCACAGTTTTAACCTATAATGATGAACTGGCTTCTGTGAATAAATGGTATTAAGACACCTCTAAGAAAGAACATCATCACAGGAACATAGATGAATCGTGGCTTGTCACCCTATGTGAGCACAACCAAGGGAGTAAATAGATCTACTCAAATACTCACAAGTGAGTAATTAATAGTAATCATGAATGCTTTTATAGATAAGGCAAGATTTTAGTTATGATCATGTTGTAATTGTGTTTATATATTATTCTTTTGAATTTTTTTAATATTTAGAGATGTGTTATATAATAATCTAGTATTTGAAATATACTTTAGAAATAAAATGGAAAACCACTATCTAATATAATCTGTCTACCTTCATTAAGCAAGAATTTTGGGCTTCATTGGTCTGATATATGTTATGGGTATGTGATTTATATTATTCTTCAAGAATCCTTCCATAAATATTAATCAAAATAAGGACAAAAAGCCTCAGGCATGAAAATTATATAAAGACAGAAGAATATATAAATTTATCTTGTTTCCACTAGATTGAAGAACGGAAAATAAAATTTGTTTAGTATCTGTTAGGAACCAAGTTATTGTGTTGGATGTTTTCTTAAACTTTATGTTAATCCTTACAAGAATGCTATGGTACAGATAGCTTCATTTTATAGATGGCCAAACTAACTTAAACTAAGTTTCAAAAAATAAAGCAATCTTCTCAAATACACAAAAATTATTTCTACTAAAGCCAGAATGAAGACATTAGTTGTCTGATTCCAAGGTGAGAATTCTTTCCTTCTTGCCTTGCTTTCTCCAAATGGCTAATTGAAACAAAATAGATGATTTTCACTTTATAACCCGTGTAGAATTCCACAAAGAAAAATTGTGTAATGAATTCTAAAATTAATCATGGTCCTAATAATAGTAATATGTCACACTTACATTCTTCATTCCAAATATTAAAGTGCATTTTTAAAAATGCTTCCTGGGTGCCTGGGTGGCTCAGATGGTTAAGCGTCTGCCTTCGGCTCAGGTCGTGGTCCCGGGGTCCTGGGATCGAGTCCCGCATCGGGCTCCCTGCTCCTTGGGAGCCTGCTTCTCCCTCTGCCTCTCTCTCTCTCTCTCTCTCTCTCTCTCCCTCTCTCTGTCTCTCATGAATAAATAAAAAAATGCTTCCTAAGTACTATGAGTTGTTGAATGGCTATACAAAATAATCTCTATGGAGTAATTGATAAAACAACACACATGCAAACTTAAAAGATTTTTCTTTAGTAATATTTTGAAAATGTCACAGACCATTAGCATCATTGATCGTCTATTTTTGCCAAGTGATTCTCATAACAACCTTATGGTGACTGGTCAGTAGTGCCCATTATGAAGATAAGGAAACTTAAATTCAGAATGTTTAAATAATGTAAGCATGTATAGCAAATATGAGATTAAGAAACACTTTTTTTCTGCCATACTGGAGCCCAAGATTTTTACCTTGTGCTGCATCTCAAAATAGTGTTAATTCTTTAAGGAAAATTTGAACCCATCCCTAAGTAATAATGGAATGAATCTATAGTACTATTCTCAGATACCAGATGGGTCACAGAAAAGTTCCTAAAATGTGCATAAACCATTTTTTCTTTTTTTATGAACAAAGTAGAAACACATGTGAGTAATTCTAGCTCCCAAAAAGACTTTGAATACCTGCCAAGTCTAACACTAACAGCAAAGACCACTGCAATGATCAAGATATCTTTTATGTTTTCTAGGGTGATTCTTGCATCCATTCTATACTACTCCCGTATTTTTCCATATTGGCATGGAAATATCAAATGAATACAGTAGTGACAATTTAAGCATTGGGGAAGAATATAATTTAGAGACAATCTGGTGTTTCTCTCAAATGAACTATGCTTTTGGAATAATAATATTGTTAGTCATTTACCCAAATTGATTAAAAAAAGGAAAAAATTGTCTTTTATTATATTTCAGAACAAAGGAACATCTTTTCAGCCAGTTACTACCGTGGCTTCATAAATGGTGAGTTAATTCCTACATTTGCATGGCAGATTTGAGATATTTAATTCAGGATTCCCCCCCCCCAGCTCTTTATTTGCTAAATTCAGTATTAAACCCTTCACAAAGCAATTCAGTGAAATTGCTCATAGTTTGATATTAAAAAGTATCTCCGAATCTTTAGAATTGTACTCTATTTAAAAGGCTACATTAACTCCTTCCCCACCAGGGTTTTCATGCTTGAAGATATTTCATTATAGACTTCAACTCCCCCAAAAAGAAAATGATTTCTGTATATAGTATCTGGAAATGACTTCCAGAACAGTCTTCACAGTATATTTTCAATGGAAAGAAATAAAAGGTTTTTTTGACTCCAAAAGGTCTTGGATCTCAGTTTGATCAACATCAATGGAAGCTCTCAATATTAACTTCTCAATATAAGTTAGTAAAAATCAGAGAAAATATCATATATATTAAAAGTACATTTTAGTTTCAATACAATACCAGGAACTCTAAAGAATTTCATTTATTAAGATTTACTAAGGTTAAGATTATTAATATTTTATTTATTAAGATATAGTCAATATTGTATATGCTACTAATTACCCATTTTGAAAATATCTTTTAGAACTAAAAGATTGAAAGAGATGGATTAGTATGCAGTAATTGCTATAATATAAAGGAGCTCACAGGGAACGATCATAGATATTTTCATTCTTTCATTTTTATACAACCCAGAAATTTGCATACACAGCACACACACAAACACTGTATACAACACAGGGCTTACAGAAAAACTTAAATTCGTATTCACTGAAGATGGGTTTAAAATTTGTTATGGACTTTATATTCAGAGTCATTCAAAAAAATGTTGGTTGATGTTGCATTTACAAATTGCTACAAGTTTAGGTAAAGGCTAGGAGAAACTTGATTTATTTAACCATATTACATCAGAAATTCAGAGGCTAAGTCATTAATATGTAGTTACAATGATATGGACAGATATATTTTCCTGAATTATTGGGTTACTCATCAACTGTTAAAAAGAGTAAATATTCAGCTCACATCCCAATGGCACAGACATGTATATTTTCTTGAATTATCAGGTTAATCATATGTTAAAAAGAATTACTATTCATCTCACAGGTTAGTGTGAGAATTAAATCAATGTGGTTGTGCATAATGTCTGATTAATGGGTGTTCAGACAATTATAGCTATTATAGCATCAAAAATATCTCTCCTTTTGAAAGTTGAGATAGAGGTAAGGTTTTGAATCCATTGATTTCTTGTGCCTAAATTAACGTTGCTGCATCATATTAAGTGGTTGACCATGTCATCCAGCCTTTGACTCACAGATATGAGATCAGTATGACAATTTATCACAACTGCATGAAACTTTCTAAGCAAGAGTCTAAGAAGCACAGTAAAGTGTCTTGCAGATATGTCTACTTACCTATCCTTTATTAGTGACCAAGTTCCAATTTTGTTCTGCGTGGTACTGTTCCCAGCTAAAAAATGTGAAGCCTCGGAATCTCTAGCTGCTTGGGTGATGGATGACATATATGTAGAAGTCTGCTGGGTCTGCATTGGTCATTTGGAAAATATCCATTCACCGAGTTATGAAGATCTTTCAGATGTTGACACATTTCACTATAGGATATAGAACAATCACATAATATAACTTACCACTGTCTACCTCAGAAAAATCTTTAAATATTGGGGATCTTTCAAGGTCACAGTGGGTGGGACCTGTGACTTGTTTCTAAACAGTGGAATACATCAGACAATCACCTCTATCTTGTAAACTCTCCCTTGCTGACTTTGATGGAATGAGCTGCCATACTGGGAACAGTTCCTCTGGTGAGAACCACATCATGAGTAACTGAGGACAGCCTATAGCTGAGAAATAGCAAGGGAAGTATGTCCAGAGTCATATAAAAACTAACTCTACCAAAAGCCATATAAGCTTGTAAATAGATCCTTCTCCAGCAGAGCCTTGACCTGAGACTATAGCCCTAAATAATACCTTGATTGCAACCCGTGAGAGATTCTAAATTAGAAATGTATCTAAGCCATACCTAGACTTCCAACCCACAGAAAATGTAAGATAAAAAAATATGTGTTGCTTTGAGCTACTAATTTTGTGCTAATTTGTTATATAGCAATAGCTAATATAGTACCACATAATATTTCTTCCCAACGGCCCCCTTTTGGCAAGTTTTATAGTAAAGATACACTTTTCTTAGCTGACTCTGTTAGAAGCTGAGACCAGTAATGGCAATGTACTTATCAGAGTGCCAATATATTTTTGTACCCAGAGCATCTGTATCAATTATGTATGCTGAGAAATAAACAGCTACTATAGTCCAGTTACAAAGAAACAAAATAACATCCAAGCGCCAGTACCTAACAAGTGTAGGAATATTTTGAATGTCTCTCTTTGAGACTAATAGGACATCTGCTCCCAGTCCTCCATGATTTCCTTGATCATTCTATTCTGTAATTTTTCTAAATTTTAATCTCTATTTTAGCATTCAGCTCATCTGTTTGGCATCCATTATGATCATGTACTTCAGCCTCCATCCTGCCTACCTCTGCTATTAGATTTTATCAATTCACGTAAAAAATGTATATATTTTGCTGTTGTGTGTGTGTGCGTGTGCAGGTGTGCATGTATGCATGCATTTATGTTTTCTGTATCCAAAGAATGTGGTCTTTCTCTTGCCACTGGTAATCAGTAATGAAGTTTTCCTTTTGTATCAGTTCCCCTTCTGCATGATTTTAAATTTTGGATTTTAAAATTTGGTGGCTGAATGTGTCCTCTGCTTTTTAGTAGGGCTTTGGTAGATGGCAACTCTGTTGATTTCACCCTTCTTGCTCTGGCACCTAGAGTAGATCTCTTGGGTGATTTCCTGGATTCTGGGCTAGGAAGTTTGTAGTAGTATTGAATCATTGATTAATTTGAGGAGAATTGGCATTTTTGGTATGTTAAGTCTTCCAATTCATTAGCATGGTATGTCCCTCCACTTTCATCCGCATTTTGTAGTTTTCATCATACATGCATTTTATTGAATTATTTTTCTCATCATTATGGATCATATCTTTCTGTTTATTTGCATGCCTGATAATTTTTAATTGGAAGCTATATCTTGTGAACCTTTTGTTGGGTGTTGGATATATTTTTAAGTTGAATTATAGGTAAGCTATGTTCTGAGATGCAGCTATTTCACTTGAAACAGTTTTGAGTTAGTGAAGGTTTCCTTTTGACTCAATTAGGACAAAAGCAGCCTTTAGTCCAGGACTCACAGAGGACCATACTCATTTATGTACATTTTAAAAGTTTTTTCAACTCTGACTAGTGCTAAAACTATTTCTGGTATGGTGTGATAGTGAGGGACTCTTCCACAGGCTTTTTTGAGCAGTACTTTCACTTTTCTTGGTAGTCTTCTCAAACAGATTTATTACTCAACTGAAGACTTCAAATGAACCCTCTGTGGATCCCTGGAGCTCTATCTTTTGACTCTGACACTGCTCTAGGAACTCTAGCTACCTCAAATGCTGAACTTTATGTCTCAATTCAAGAAAACTAGTGGTCTCTGTTTGGGTTCTGCCCCCTGCCCTATAGTCAGGAAAATCTCTTTAGGAGTAAGCTGCGCAATTGTAGAGATCATCTGATGATTTTCCCTTTGCTTAAGGATCACTGCCCTCCATTGCCTGCTGTTGAATGTCTGGCATACCTTGTTTTAAATATTGTGTCCAGTTTTTGATATATTTAAAGCAGGAGGATAAACTCAGTACCTGTTACTCCATCATGGCCAGTAATGGAATTGTCTGATCCAGTGTCTTTGAAGGCATATCACTTTGACCTTTTATCTCAATGCTTTCCTTTCATCCTATTTAGACTTCTGAGGTATTTTTGAGGCAGTTATAGTAATTGATGTTTTCTTTTAAAAAGACTGATTTCTTAAATTGTTCAAATACATTGAACTACAGTTGACAGTGAATGCTATACCAGGCCACTATGGGCATGTATGCAGCACAGATGCTATTCTAGGTCACTTGATTTATTCTCACCAACACTTTGTTGCCCAGATTTCACACCTACAACTTACTGATGCAGCTGGAGTTATCTGCTGCCTTATTGTGTTCCCCATCCACTTGCTTCCCTGGGGGTTTAGACTCATTAACTTTTGCAGGACAATTGGCATTATCCTCTGTCTAGCCCTATGTGCATCTGGCAAAAATTATTTTGCCTTACTGATAACACTTTTTGTCTGTTTTCCAATGCTCCTACATATTTTTTTTCTTTTCTTTGTACATTTATGTTATGGTATTTGGGAAATATTGACATAAAAGCTATGATTCAAATCAGTGGATTTAAACATGACTATGGAAAGTGTGTTTTGTTTTGTTTTTCTATACCATGCTGATATTTATTTATTTTTAATTCACCATTTTAAAAAATTTCAACATATTTACCCTGAACAAATCTTTAAGTGTGCAATGGTGTATCATTAACTATAGTCAGTATGTTGAACAGCAATCTCTAGAACTTATTCATCTTGTATAACTGGAACATTATACCCACTAAACAACTTCCCATTTTTCCTTCACCCTGTCCCTGGCAACTGTTCTCATACTATCTCTGCTTCTATGAGTTTAATTATTTTTGATACTTCATGTTAAGTGGAATTATGCAGTATTTGTCCTTCTGT
Source organism: Callorhinus ursinus (assembly GCF_003265705.2). NCBI lineage: Eukaryota > Metazoa > Chordata > Mammalia > Carnivora > Otariidae > Callorhinus > Callorhinus ursinus. Next base: position 11,335,895 of record NW_027397073.1, on the reverse strand, counting down.
GAACTGGCTTATTTCATTTAGCATAATATCTTCCAGGTTCATCTCTGTCGTCACCTATGGTAGCATATCTTTCTTTTATAAGGCCAGATAATATTGCATTGTATGTACATATAGTATTTTCTTTATCAATTCATCCATCAATGCACATTTAGGTTGTTTCTGTCTTGGCTATTGTGAATAATGGTGCAGTGAACATGGGAGCATAGATATCTCTTCAAGATCCAGAGGTGGGATTGCTGGATCATGTGGTCATTTTTAATTTTTTGAGGAATCTCCATTTTGTTTTCCCTTGTGGCTACATGTTTATATTACCACCAACAATGTATAGGGTTCCAGTTTCTCCACATCTTCTTCAATACTTTCTTTCTTTCTTTCTTTCTTTCTTTCTTTCTTTCTTTCTTTCTT
>NW_027397073.1:11114428-11335480 GCF_003265705.2 Callorhinus ursinus | reverse complement strand
CTTTCTTTCTTTCTTTCTTTCTTTCTTTCTTTCTTTCTTTCTTTCTTTCTTTCTTTCTTTCTTTCTTTCTTTCCTCTTTCTTTTTCTTCCTTCCTTCCTTCCTTCCTTCCTTCCTTCCTTCCTTCCTTCCTTCCTTCCTCCCTTCCTCCCTTCCTTTTATCTTTCTTTCTTTCCTCCCTTCCTTCTTTCCATTTTGTTTTTTTTCTTTTTACAGTGGTACCCTAACAAGTGTGAGATGATTATTTCATTGTGGTTTTGGTCTGCAATTCCCTGATGATAGGTGGTGTTGAGCACCTTTTTGTATACCTATTGGCCATTTGCTTGTCTTCTTTGGAGAATGTCTATTTAACTCTTTTGCCCACTTTTAATCAAATTCATTAAAGTTGCAGGATGCAAAATAGCCATTAAAAATCAGTTGTGTCTGTATACACTATGAATGAATTATCCAAAAAGAAAACTAAGAAAGTGATCCCATTTATAATAATATCAAAAATAACAAAATATTTATAAATGAACTTGACCAAAAAGATGAAAGACTTGTACACTGAGAACTACAAGACACTTATGAGAGAAATTAAAGAAGACATAGATAGCTGGAAAGATATCCCATGTTCTTGGATTGGAAAGGTTACTATCATTAAAATGTCCATGCTGTCCAAAGCGATCTACAGACTTAATTATATTTTCAATAAAGTCCCAATGGCATTTTTTACAGAAATAAAAAAAATAATCTTAAATTCACTTGGAACCAAAGAAGACCCCAAATAGCCATAGCAATCTTGAGAAGCTGAAAGCATCACACTTCCTGATTTCAAAACATATTGCAATGATACAGTAATTTAAACAGTATGGTACTGGCATAAAGACAGACATAGTGACCAATGGAACAGAATAGAGAACTCAAAATAAACCCCCCAAAATATACATGCATATATATATAATCAATTGATCTTCAACAAATGTGTTAAAAATACCCAATGGAGCAAAAATAGTGTCTTCAACAATGGTGTTGGGAAAACTGGACAACAACATGCAGAAGAATGAAATTGGGCCACTTTCTTACACCACACACAAACATTAACTAAAAAAAAAAAAAAAAAAAAAAGATTAAACACTGAAATGGAAGACCTGAAACTCTAAAATTCCTAGAAGAAATCATAGAGGAAAAATCTTCTGGACATTGGTCTTGTCAATAATTTCTTGGATATGACCCCAAAATCACAGGCAACAGAAACAAACATAGACAAGTGAGAGCACATTAAACCAAAAAGCTTCTGCACAGAAAAAAAAAAAATCAACTAATTAAAAAGGCACTGCACAGAATGGGAGAAAATATTTTCAAGTCCTATATCTGACAAGGCGTTAATATCCAAAATTTAAAGAACACCTCAAAGGCAAATACATACACACACACACACACACAAATAACCATGCTACCTTTTAATATGCTTCTATTTTAATATGTTTTGTTTCTATATTTTAATATTAAGGCAGCATAATGTGTAATTCAGTGATAATGGCCAGAATGTTTTTAACATTAAATTGACAGCTTGGCATCTGAGCAATGACCTGATATATGTAAGCATTGCTATTTATACTGTGGTAGAATACTACAGACTGGAGTTTAATAGCCATAAGCTAGCATCTTAATAAATACATTATAAAGTCCCGAATTTGTGGTTATCTGAAGGTATAAAACTAATACATACATTTTAATCTTGGAAAAACTAGTACTCTTCTAGAACTACCATCAGATATTTTAAGGCATGCTCTTAAATATTTGCCTTTAAAGCAACATTTCATATTTTAGGGGTAAATTTAATTGTTTTTGATAGCATTTTGGATCTAAATCTGGTAAATAAAGTGAGTAAACACATTGAGAAAATCCATTTGGAGTTGAAAATTAGGTATAAATTTAAAGTAATCGAGATTGATTTTAATTCACCAGTAAAATGTCTCTGAAAGTGTTTCCCAAAGAGGAGATCCCATGAGATTTTGAACCACTGCAGCAAATGAGAATAAATTTTGTCTAAGTCAATATTTTGCAGGACAATTTGTATACATGTATACTGCATTATGCTGTTTCTGAAAAAAAAATTGTGAACATTTGTTTTTTATCTTTAAAAATATAAAGTATTAGCCCTATATATTTATTTAGATTTTTGTATTTTTTCATGTCTTATAGATAACTATAGCTCAATGTGTGTATATATTTTTACATAAATACATGATTATTTCTATACAAATTTTACTTTTTTTGTATATGTATAAAGCTCCCATATATCTCGTGTGTATGTGTTTCTGTCACTATGTATTAAAATAGTGACAGAAAAAATTATTCTCTTGGATTATTAGAAGAATCACACATCAGGAAGCTTAGAGTTCTTGAAATGACACATTTGTGTTTTATTATGTCATTTGCTATCCTCAACTGGAGACTAAAAAAATGCTTATCGTACCAGTTTATTTATTTATTTATTTTAAAGATTTTATTTATTTATTTGAGAGAGAGAGAATGAGAGATAGAGAGCACGAGAGGGAAGAGGGTCAGAGGGTGAAGCAGACTCCCTGCTGAGCAGGGAGCCCGATGTGGGACTCGATCCCGAGACTCCAGGATCATGACCTGAGCCGAAGGCAGTCGCTTAACCAACTGAGCCACCCAGGTGCCCCTTATCGTACCAGTTTTTGTATTCATACAATCCCTCAGTAAGTTGCTTTAAATCATTGCAAATTTTATTTTAAAGTGTTATTTGAAGAACACATATTTTTCACTAGTTAGAAAATTACAAAATACTCGCAAGTTGTTTAAATTCGCTCATCTTGAAATACTGAGCTTATCACTATATAAAAACTCCTACAAAAGGAAAGGCTATAGATTGACATTTAAGCTGCATTTTGCTAAACTCAGATTTGAAGGAAGGAAGGGGGGAAGGCTATTTTGTTATCTGAGTTAATCATTGTTTAAACCCTCCAAATATTGTAAGCCTCACTATCAGAGTCCAATCTAAGAAGAAGAAGAAAGAAAGCCCTAGGAGACTATGAAGCCTAACTTTATTAAAGATAACTTCTCTAGCTCATCTTTCATTTTTTTCTCTTTCATTTTGTAATTCTATCTAGAAACTGATACGCTCAGATAATCTTGTATAGCTTTTTTCTGTAAGAACTTGAAAATTCTCCCTAAAATTATGCTCACCTTATTTCTGTATGGCTGTGCTCCATGCACAACATTTTAGAAATGTCCACCTCTTCACCTTCACTTCTATTAAGCCCAAATGTGTGTGTGTGTGTATTTACAATTTCCAAGTTTTAAGTCTTTATTTGCAAAATGTAATGGAAAACCCTTAGATGTGTTGATATGTCAATAATCACATGTAAGAAACTGAACTTTCTTTTGTTCTGTTAAATCTACAATTATCCTATATGCTCTCTCTCTCTTGCATGCTACTATGTAGGTACCTAAGCTCAAAATATTAAAAACAGTTCTATAGACGTTTATTGAAAGTGGCTGTAACAAATAACTCTCCATATTTTTCATGTATCCCCTACATTTAATAGTTCATAAATTCCTCTCATTTTTACTTTTCAAATATGTCTCGAATTATTTCCTCGAGTCATTTCATTGTTATTAGGTTAGTTCAATATCTTATAATTTTCACTTCAAGAATTTCAAGTCTCTTCTTTACTCCTTCTAGTTGGTTCACAATATTGTGACTAGAGTTATATTTCTGTAACACAAATCCAATCTTGTCATTATTCTAATTAAAATCCTTTGAATAATCTTTATGGCAGACAGAACGAAATTCAAACCCAAAGTCATATACTCAAGGCATTTTGCTCTGTTTTTACAAAATAATGTTCTATATATCATTTCACAGACACTTTTCATATATAAGCAGCAATGAGCTTTAGTAGACATCACTATGTGTCTCCTTTACTTAGAATGATCAGGCACTTATCCACCTAGAAGTTTCCTTTTTAAAGACACCTCAAATAAAATTTTCTCTTAGAAAGATTTCACCGATTTTTAATATGTAATTTCTGTCAAGCACTTACACCTTGTACTGTGAACATTTGTTTAAATGTTTATATACTCCCACTGATACAGTGGTCTACCTAATCCTTCATGGTCTTGCTTCATGAATGCTATCTTAGAACTGTTATTGCTTCCATTATCACTTATACAAGATTGGAGATAATTATGTCACTTATAATCATCCCCAAGATTTCAATCTGTATTTGTCAATGCTAAATATCCCAGAGACACCTCAAAATTTGCAGATCAGTTGGGCTTCTTTAGGGTGGGGAATATAAACTCTATCTCTCAGAGTAAAAGTGTTAAATAATAAATAAGATATTCTATATCTGTATTTTTAAAGAAGCCATTACTATCATCAGTATCAATGAGAAACATATATGGATGCTTCTGTGAACAAAATACTGTGATTTAGTTGAAGTAGTCTGAACATTTAGATTTATTGTAGTTTAAATTGGCAAGACATCTGGAACATTTAATTCTACTTGCATATTCATCTACCAAATTCAAATATGAAAAGTGAATTTCACCTCTGTATGTATAATTGAATGTCTGCCGTGTCTCATTCATGAATGTCCAACAAGAAAAATTGTTCTCATCTATCAAATAGGATTTTGGCAAGGAACTGGCAGTAAAACCAGAAGACCTGCCAAAGTTTGGACTTTGCATAACTTTGTGCCTCCTTCAGATTTTATTGTAATCTGTCACCATGTGTCATTTTGAATGTGTTTCCTTTAGGACTGGCATAGATTCATATTGGCAGAAAAAATATAACATTTATTATTTTATACTTTATACTTTATTCAAATGAGATAGAAATCAAGAAGAGACATGGATGCTGAGAAAACATTTTTTAAAGGTGATACTTACTAGGAGAGCTCTTTTGGTCCAGAGTTCAGTTAGTGTGCATATTTGCTAAAAAAAAAAATCACTATGTGTTGGGAGCTCAGTCGATTCACTAACTATCCTTCTAATACTGTTGAGTGCTATCACAGAGATATCTACTTTCATGAACTTTATCTCATTTAATAGGAACAACCAATCTAGATGGAATATATACAGTTGTTAAAACCCCACTCTTTGTACAAGGAAATTGAGGCATATACTCAATTGAATATCCCAGTAATCCACTAATTGGGCCCAAATCTTGCTAATGAAGGAATATTTCTTTTCCAGTATTATAGTTGGTATAACTTTTAGTTATATTGAGCTAAATATATTATCAGTAACGAAAAAAGGTATGCAAACATAAGCAGTATGCTTTCACTGTGCAGAATAGGTATTAATGAATTGCACATACTTTAGACTTCTGAATTAATACATCACAATATGAGTATTCTGACATTTATTTACACCATTTTAAGAATGCATCTACGAAGTGCTAATTTCTAAGCAGTGTACATAGTTAGGAAAACAAAATCTTTAATTTATTAAGCTTTTAATTTAGAACTAATGAAATTTTGCTGATGGGAATGTATAGGACAAAGTGACAAGAAAAACAGCAGACCGTCTATTCAATGCCAGAGTTAAGTCAAAGCAGACAAGGCCTCAGTATTGAATAGATGCTTCTAGACCCTCCAAGTATTCTGGACAGTCAGCTAGGTGTTTGTGTCCAACAAACAAAATTTACAATCTACAGAAAATTTCCAGTTTTCACGTGATGTGTGTATACAAACGTAAGCCCAAACTTATTTATTGCTTTGCTTATACAGTTGACCCTTGAACAACACAGATTTGAACAGTATGGATCCACTTATACACAGATATGTTTCAGTAAATACATTACTGCATATGTATTTCCTCATGCTATGATTTTCTTTTTATTTATTTTTTTCATCCTTATGATTTTCTTAATAACATTTTCTTTTCTCTAGCTTGCTTTATTGTAAGAATGTCGTATATAATACATGTACAAAGTATGTGTTAATCGACTATTTATTTATTGGTAAGGCTTCTGGTCAACAGTAAGGCTATTTTTTAGTAGTTAAATTTTGGGGGAGTCAAAAGTCACACATGAGTTTGTTACTATGTGGGGGTCAGCATCCCTGATCTCCAGGTTGTTCAAGTGTCAAGTGTAGATATTTTATATGATTGCCCATGTGCAAATAAAGCAGGAGTACAGATATTTGTTTGTTTGTTTGTTGTCTGAGAAGCTGACGGCCAGTCTTGTGAAGGACCCCACTAGTTTTAGAAAAAGAAAAGGTTTAGATTGCAAAAAATCACCTGCATGATTTTTAAAAACTTTTTGTCTTTATGTGAATTTATTTTTAGATAATCCTTTAAAATTTTATTGTTTTAATTTTTAATTATTATTATTTTTTTAAATTTGAGTATAGTTGACACACAGTGTTACATTAATTTTAGGTATACAACATAGTTATTCAAGATTTTAGAACTGTTGTGGATTTACTGAAAAACATGTGAATATAGTACAAAGAATTCTCATATACCCCATGCCCAGTACATAATGTTATATTATGTAGCATAGTATTTTTGCTCCAACTATGAACCAATATTGATATATTATCATCCATTTAAATTCATACTCTCTTCACATATTGGTAGTTTTTAACCTACTATCCGTTTTCCATCTAGAATCCCATCGAGGGTACCACATTATCTAGTCATCATGTCTTGTTAGACTCCTTTTGGTTGTGACAATTTCTCAGACTGTCCTTGTTTTTCATCAGTTTCTAGAATTCTGATCAGGTAATTTATAAAATGTCCCTTAACTGGAATTTTTCTGATATTTTCCCACATGATTAGACTGGCATTATGGGTTTTTCTGAGGAAGACCACAGAGGCAAAGTGCCATTTTCATCATTATAACTGTTGCTGTTGGTTGTGATCACCTGACTGAGATACATTTTGTCAGGTCTCTCCACTTTAAAGCTATTTTTTATCCCCCTTTCCCAAATTGCACTCGGGGGAAAGAAGTTGCTATGCACAGCCCACTCTTGAAAGAGTGGGAAGTTATGTTCTACTTCCTTGAAGGCAGAGGATCTGTATAAATTCTTTGGAATTTTTTTGAATGAGAGATTTATCTCATCTCTCCCATTCCTTTGGTATTTTTTTTATACTTTGAGGTTTAATCCAGTGACATTTCATTAATTTTGTTGCTCATATTCTTCCAGCTTTAACCACTAGGGACATTAACACAGTGAGGTCCCATGTCCCATCAATACACCCCCGTCAATGTGGACCATATTATGGAGTGGGGCGGGTGTTGAACACTTTCTATTTTTTGGTAAGATGCTCTGGGTTCAGCTTGTACATTCCTTTCCTCAGTCCAAGATTCATCCATTTCTCCATGGAGCATTCATTTATGTTATTGTAGAGTGATATTAGAAACCAAGCTCAGGGCACTAATTGTGTTTATTGCTACTGGGGTGTCATTGCTTCTAGACTTCTTAGCTGGCAGAATGTGGATACATACATATATATGTGTGTGTGTGTGTGTGTGTGTGTGTGTGTACTAATCCATACATATTCACCTATCTATAAGTATTTCTTTTTATAAATATTGTATCTATATTAGGCAAAACATGAATGCATACTGAGGTGTCCAACTCTAATCCATGACTACATGGATTATTCTCAGGCCTCCCCTGGCTTATTTGTATATTCCCATTTCAAGAGAGAAAAACCTGGCTCCCATCATCCACCATCCATTTATTTTAATTGATTTATTCCAATATACATGATGTATAGTGCTATCAACATTGTTAACCGGTGCCCCATGAGAAACAAGTTTATCAACTAGAATTCAGCACTTATACACCATTCTTTTTGCTTTCAATTTTACAGTGTCTAATTTTCAAAGTTGCTTAGTTAGCATTTACTTTCCCATGCCTCCTTAACTGAGTTTGTTTAATACATTTTAATATGGTTAGATTTTCTTGTCAAAGACTGCATTCTTTCCTGGTGTTCTCCAGCTTTCTAAATGGTATAGTCAGTTGTTTGTTTTAATTTTAGCTGTGTAGTGGTATATTGTTTTATTTTGCTATTATATAATTTAAAATGATGAACACATTTTCATATGTCAATTTTCCATCTGTATATTTTCTGAAGGAGCTGTCACTTCAGGCCATTTTTCTGCTTGATAATTCCAATATCTATATTTGAAATGATTCCAATTTTTATTCTTATTTTGTCTCTTCAGACTGGACTGAGTTTTGTTTTTGTTTTCTTCTGGAATTATATAATAGGAACTGTGATAACTATGCTTTTTAAATGGGAGAATTTATATTAACCTGGCTAGGAGTTGTGATTTTATTTTTAATTTTATGTTCCAGAGGCTTTAAATTCCTTGATTATCTTCTCTCTCGCCTTCTTTTTTTTCTTTTTCTTTTTCTGTCTCTCTTCTTGACGTTGAGTTTCCCTAAGGACTCCTTCTCAGATAGATTCTGCATCATACAAGGCTTTTAGCTGCAACTTGCTGCTACTAAACCAGGGTCATGGTGTGATAGCAAGGTATAGGAAAGGAGAACCATTCTGTAGTCTTATGATTACATTAGACTTTCAGTGAGTCTGTTTCATGGGATGTGAACTTCCATGTGTTTCTCCATTAGCATCATTTCTTCTTCCTCCTCTTCTTCCTCTCCTCCCTCTTCCCCCCCAACTCCTCACGCCCCTCCCTTTCCTCCTCCTCCCACTCCTCCTCTTTCTTCTTCTTCTTTAATCCCTAGGTGATACAGGAAGGCTAGAGGCAAGGGGAAAGAGGGAGTAATTCCCATGCTTCAGAAGGGTAAAACTCTGATATAGTCTATTTTCTTGCAGAATAGATTTTCACTGTGGAGAATCCTATAGGCTCATTTCTCCATGATTGCTCTTCCATTACACTTTCCAGAGTCATGAGAGCATCTTTTTGGCTCTTCACTGTGAGAACCTGGTATGGCTACAGGTGGGTAATCTCCATGAAAGTGTGTGTGTGTGTGTTGGGGGGGGGGGTCTTTGGGTCCAAAGCCCCAGGATTTTTTTCAATTTTAGACTAGTCTTCACACAGCCTCCAGTAATTTATAAATTACTGGTAAACAGATCTTTGCTGTGTTCTGGATTTGCCTGTCTCTTTAGCAATGGTGGTTTGCATTGTGACGTCAGTTCTCTGATATGTCCAAGAAAAGACAGTGTTTTTAGGTTTCTTTAACTTTTTCTTGGTATGCGAATGGGGATGATGACTTCCGAGTGCTTTTGATGTTGAAGATCAAAGAGAAAGTCCATGAATCTGTTTTGAGCTCCTTATGCGACAGTGGTCACTAGAGAAAACTGGGTTAACAGGGGCGTTTTATAAGTGAAACAATGAAAATCCAATGACTAGTTTTTAAGACTCAAAGATAAATGATCTGCTGTGTTGGTCTAAGTGTCTTGCAGAGCCTGGTAGGCTGGACCGGTGACCCAGGTTTGATGCATGGGCCTATATAGGGGAAACTCAGAAAACACATGTCCTAGAATTTTCTTTGGCCCCTGCCACTTGCAAAGATAGGTTTGGGAAACATGGTCTTGAGAATCATAACGAACTGTCAAGGGTTCTGTTTATAAGAGCATCAACAAATAGTGGGAAAGTGTTTATTTGTACTTGCGACTCTGGTCTTCATCGGTGAGGCTGTGTGACAGAGGGAAGCAGGAATGATTAGATTCTATACCCCTCATTTTCCCAGCATTTGGATTGCATCATGTTTTGAATTAATAAAGCCCTTGGGAGTCATGGAAAAATTGAGGAGTCTCTCAAATTTAGGTAATAGGCTTTATTCTAATGGGGTAATTGGAGGCAAGTAATTTAAAAATGAAATATGTGAGGGTAATGCATCATACGTTTTTGAGATATGGGACTGGTAAGAAATTAATTTCAAGAAATAAAAAATATATAAATGCCTATTTGTATTTAGCATCATTTAAAATTAAGGTAAAACTATAAATACACAAACACATACAAAAATATATGAAATAACTTGAAATTTGACATCATTGCACGCTTAAATTTATATTATGAAAATTATTTTACAAATTTGTTTTTTATTGTTATGCTAATCATCATACATTACATCATTAGTTTTTGATGTAGTGTTCCATGATTCATTGTTTGTGCATAACACCCAGTGCTCCACGCAGAACGTGCCCTGTTTAATACCCAACACCAGGTTAACTCATCCCCCCGCCCCCCCTCCCGTCTAGAACCCTCAGTTTGTTTTTCAGAGCCCATCATCTCTCATGGTTCATCTCCCCCTCTGATTTCCCCCCCTTCATTCTTCCCCTCCTGCTATCTTCTTTTTTTTTTTCTTAACATATATTGCATTATTTGTTTCAGAGGTACAGATCTGTGATTCAACAGTCTTGCACAATTCACAGTGCTCACCATAGCACATACCCTCCCCAATGTCTATCACCCAGCCACCCAATCCCTCCCACCCCCACCACTCCAGCAACCCTCAGTTTGTTTCCTGAGATTAAGAATTCCTCATATCCGTGAGGTCATATGATACATGTCTTTCTCTGATTGACTTATTTCACTCAGCATAACACCCTCCAGTTCCATCCATGTCGTTGCAAATGGCAAGATCTCATTCCTTTTGATGGCTGCATAATTATTCCATTGTATATATATATACCACATCTTTATCCATTCATCTGTCGATGGACATCTTGGCTCTTTCCACAGTTTAGCTTTTGTGGACATTGCTGCTATAAACATTGGGGTGCACATACCGCTTCGGATCCCTACATTTGTATCTTTGTGGTAAATACCCAGTAGTGCAATTGCTGGATTGTATGGCAGCTCTATTTTCAACTTTTTGAGGAACCTCCATGCTGTTTTCCAGAGTGGCTGCACCAGCTTGCATTCCCACCAACAGTGTAGGAGGGTTCCCCTTTCTCCGCATCCCCACCACCAACAACAGGACCAAGTTTACAGATTTGTTTTTTACCGCTTGTTTTACATTTATTACTAATTTGAGTCAAATTCTGATTGCATTACAGGAAAAAGTCTTTGGATCATTGAGTTATGTTAATTTCTCATAAATTCACAGCTCATTTTAATTAGTGAATTTAAAACATGAACTAGACATATATGATGCCTTCAGGGTTTGAACATGAAATAGTGATTTCTACTACTATTCCCTGGTTCTTAAGAAGGCCATGGAACTGTAGCACTGTAGCCAAAATGTAAACACCATAGATTCTCAAAAGTACTTCCAAGGAAAAATAGTGCAAAATATCTAGTTTTCTGATGACACAGTTCCTTCTTACTAATAAAATTTACTTTCTGTCAGGCGAGTGCTAAGTTCTATATTCATGCCATCTCAGTTAACCTTCACAAAACCTTCAAAAGATAGGTACCATCCAGTTTCTCATTGGACAGATAAAAATCTAACTTGTAAAATATTTCACTGATGTGCTGTCTCAGAGTCAGGATTCCACCTCAGGCCCAAATGAGTTTACAGTCTGAACTACAACCACTCATTATTACTGAAGCAATGAATAAAGTTTTGATACAAATTTCCCCCTCTGAAAATTGTCATGGGTAATTGTGACTTTTTGGCATTTGAATTTTGACACCTTATGGAAAGTAAATATAATCGGATTTATATTTTTAAATGGATTAGGTTATCCTGGTGTCATTTAGGTCTAGTATAACTTATGAGCTTTTTATAATAAGTAAAACAATTTGTAGGTTGATACCTATTCAATTAGTTATTACCCAATTAAAATTAATGCATTCATCTATTAAAGTAACCAACACACTAATTGAGATAAATTAGACCATAAGCTAAACTATTTATGAAAGACAGCAACTAATAATTTATAATTCAGTTGGAGACAAAGAATGGATCCTTTGTTTTCAAGGGAAATACTTTTTAAAGTATCATTAAGTTCAGACTTATAAAATTGATTTAAATAATACAGGCCACATACCAAGCTTTTTTAAAAAATGTATAAATTAGCTAATAAAGATTCTAACATAATTTGTCCTAAGGCCATCAACAACTTAATAATAGTCTAAACATAAAAGAATAAAAATACTCCTTTTAGAGAGAAAAACATTACAAAGAGCAATGACTAACAATTGTGATGTCTAAGAAACTCCCATATAGCTTCATTTGAAGTACATGTGAAAACCATATAAAGCAGGCCATATCTTGTGCACAATTTGTCAAGAAATTGCCAGCAGGGATATGTGAATGGGTGTATTCTGTTATTCCTCAGGATGGTAAGCTCACCTTTCAAACCATGCCAGGCACCTGTCTTTGTTCTCTGAAGTTATCATTGAGAGCTATAGTCTGGTTACCTTCTGATTGAATTTTAAGCACTAATGAATTAAACATTAAATAATTTTTCTATGAAATAAAAAAAATGAAGATATTCTCATCACCGCAGATGACAATCCATAGTCCCAAATTTGGCTTAAAACTAACACTCAGATCACTGGGGCAAAGACCTATTTTATGCCCATGACTCCTAGTGGGATATTGTTACAATGATCCTGATCAAATTCCTTTTCCCCTTTGACAGTGAAGAAGCAAGGGTACAGAAGTCCATCTTCTGAGATGGTACTCAGGAGCATGAGGCTGCCAGGTGTGTTTCCTCTTAGTGAAAGACCACTGAAGGAGCTCTCACATAGCACTCCAACAAGGCACCAGCTTGTTAGGAGGAGGGTTTAATTTACAAGGTTAGGAAAATTGGATATTTTCTCTTGCTCTCCTTAACAGGAAAGTTAAGCTAATGGAATTGTTTTTAATTTTATCCTGGGCCAAAAGACCTAAGACCTAATATGGCATGATCTCAGTGACACCATGACCTGGAAAGGCTTGGTATCCCCTTTTAATAAGTCTTTAATCACCCCATTTCTTTTATTCTGAATGTAGAATGACATCTGGGTCTGGAAAACAGCAACTCTGACATTTGGGCACAATTGACATTACCTTGAGTGACTAAGTGTGTGTGTGTGTGTGTGTGTGTGTGTGTGTGTGTGAGAGAGAGAGAGAGAGAGAGAGAGAGAGATGGGTTAATTTACATGAATTACATTAGTATATCAATCATATTTTATTATTTGGTATTAGGACAAGTCAATTTAAATGTCGAGGGCTCTAGAATTGCACTCTAATATAACTAAGGATGGAGTGCATACATGTGGAGAGGATGATACAAATAAGAGTTATTGACTTTATAATGTTAGGAAGTCCAACAAAGCATTTTGAGTTTCCCTGTTTTCTAAACACAAATCAAGATTCTGCCTAAAAGCTCTCTAGTCACATTATAGTCTATGGGTCAGCAGCAACATTAGCATCTCTGGGAGGCTCAGTAGAAAGGCATAATCTCATGAACTAGAACTTTCAGTTTAACAAGCTACTCAGGTAAATCACAAACATATTAATATTAGAAATACACTACATAAAAAAGCATATTACCTAAACTATACTCAATGGTAAAATTTTTGTCTAAGTAACAATCCACACTGATGTGTCAACTGTTGACCCCATCATTAGCAGTGATAGTTTTGGTTTAATCAGGGACAGTGTGGTCCTCGGTCTTACCATTGTGCTAAGTAAATGCTATGGACGGTGACAAAGACTAACACTGACCAAGGATTACTATCCTAACACTCTGCAGTTGCAGTGAAAATCAAAGTTACTATTCTTAGCCATAAAGTAAGTATTTACTGGCTGTTTATCAGTTCCACAGAAGGCCCGACACCATCCTTTTATGTCTTCTACCTTGGCTTTCAGGAAGATGGGACTGAGAGTGGGATCCACTTGGGACTTGCCCAAGTCCATTATTCACAATACAGGCTGTCTTTGTGTCATCAAAAATAATGATTGATATAATTGATAAATGTTTGAATAATTAATAACATTTGATTTTATGTGTGTGAGTGTGTATGTGTGTATGCATGTGTATGTGTGTGTGTACCCTAAATGAACCACTGGGCATGCTGTTAAGCAGAGATAGTCCTAATCTTATCAGTTACATTATTATGATTATGATTATATAGTTAATCAATTAAATAATTATAAAGATTATAATTATGACATTATACTCTTTATCTGTTATTTTATCTCAATGCCTTTTTTTTAAAGATTTTATTTATTTATTTGACAGAGAGAGACACAGCGAGAGAGGGAACACAAGCAGGGGGAGCAGGAGAGGGAGAAGCAGGCTTCCCGTGGAGCAGGGAGCCCGATGTGGGGCTCGATCCCAGGACCCTGGGATCATACCTGAGCTGAAGGCAGATGCTTAGCAACTGAGCCACCCAGGTGCCCCATCTCAATGCTTTAATACTAAGTGCTTTATATGCATTCACTCATTTAATCTTATAAACAACTCTTGGGTAAGGTATTCTAATGATAACTTTTACACAAGTTAGCATAAAGGCTACAGACATAAATATGTCTCCAAAGTTATACAGCTAAAAGAATGGTGGATGGAGGACTTGAATTCTAGTTTTATTCAAGGGGACATGATCTTAAGTATTAAAATATAATACAGATCTTAATATAGTCTCTGTAGCTGTGTTCCCTAGGAAGCAGATTCTAGACTAAGATTTGTTTATAGGAAGTTTACTGTTGAGTGAGTATAGGAAAACCACCTGTGAAGGGGTGAGGGATGCAGGATGTTACAGAAGGAGGTGAGCTGAGTACATTGACAATACAGGTCTGCCTGGTGAGCTCTGAACATGGAGTAGCTTTTCATAACTGCCCTGGATTGAGACAAGTGGGTCAGGCCCTTACTCTTCCTCATCAATCTAGACTTTGGATTGTATCTAGTTCTAGATAGAACATGTAAACTTGGGTGAAGTAGCTCTCTTTACTCAGGGAAAAGTCCTGGGAAAGGACTTAGCCATGACTCATGAGCAATCTTCATGCCCAAAAGCTCTAAGAATATGTGTCTTCATCCTGGGGGGAAAATTTGGGTTATTTACCTAGTATCCAGCTATTGGCCATTCGTCTATCTTCTTTTAGAAAATGTCTATTTAGATTCTTTGCCCGTTTTTCAATTGAGTTATTTTCTTTTTTGCTCTGAGGTTGCCTGATTTCTTTATGTATTTTGGATAGTAAGCCCTTATAACATGTAGTTTGTGAATATTTTCTCCTATTCTGTAGGTTACCTTTTCAATTTATTGATTGTTTCCTTAGCTGTGCAGAAGCTCTTTAGTTTGATGCAATCCCACTTGTTTATTTACTCATATTTTCAAGAAAACAAAACAAAACAGACTATATTGACTTAGTCTGCAAAATAGATTAATTCACCTTAGTTTGGTTGTCTGTGCTTCGTTCAGTTACATATACAAGAGGGAGATTCACATAGTATAAGTAGGCCTTCAGGGTCGAGAGCAAGGGCAGATTATTTTCAAGGGATTTTTAGAAGGGGGCAGATCTCTAGTAGATCGATCTTAGTCTAAACACTTGGAATTCTCTGTTTTGGCGTTAATAGCCTCTTCTACTATGATTAACAATTAAAATGAATTTTTTGATAACTTTGGCCAGACTGTAACTACTGCATGGGACATAATCTCAAGGTTGGTATGTTTTCGTTTTGGGTAACTCTGTTTCTGCGTGGAAATTTTAAAGTCTTAAAACTTGAAAATTTGATAGGTCAAATATGTGAGGCTGGAGGACCACAAGCTCAACAGAAAAAAAAAGTTAGCTCCAATATTGTGTTTAAATTTAGACGTGCTTCTGGGTAGATCACAAATCTGTACACTGTAGATACAAGAATGTACAATGTGCTTGCAGAATTTAGAGACTTGCTATCTAATGGTAATATCCTAAACTGCAGTCAGCCATGTTCCAAGAAAAGGATCCACAGTTTAACATTATCTTAACATTAAATGATTGCAGAAATATCTTTTAAAAGTTTGCAACAATCCAAATTTTTAATCGTTTTTACTTTGCTAACATTTTAACTCTGCAAGGCACAGAGTTTTGTTGATGGAAAACAATTTTTAAGTTTTTGAAAAATATTTTCCGTGAGAAAAAAATAAGAATTGATTTATGAGGGCCAGCAAGATAATTATAAAGACACAAAAAAGTATAACTATTTATCAAAGTATAACTATTTTTATGTTAATAAATGTTAAAAACACTTTGAAAGTGTCATGGATACTTAAATTATCTAAACAGATAATTAACTTTAGCTTCATAGACAATCCTTTACATTGTTATTATCCTGAATCTTTGCTGGCATTCTAAACAAAAGGGATTATTAGTTTATTTAGAGACCCTTACATTGACCTGTCTTCACAAAATAATACAAATAACACACAAAGAAGCAAGCAAGTCTTGCTATCATGCAGCCAGTGTTGAGTGTAATTTTATAGTCAGCAGTCCAAGTATTTTGACTATGTACATTTTGCTGCTTCTTTACTTGCTACACTCTACTTCAGCCATAAAATAAAAGGTAATGTATTCTGTCAACAGAATGAAATAATGCTACTAGGTAATAGAGTCTGAAATGTTTACAAACCTATAAATGAAGACTGCACCATTAATATGAATGAATATAATCAAATGCTTTCATGATAATTGCTACGTACATAGTATAGCATAACCTGGCTATTTTTAGTATAATAGTTGTAGGCTTTATAATCAAGGAAAAACTATTAGTGCTCACAAGCACTGATTTTCATGTTACAAAGGACGTTCTTTTTAAATCTTTCCAGGTCCATGTCAAGGCAATTATCATAGTTTCCTATGATTCCTTATGAACTCAAACACACTTTGTATCATGACATATCTAACTTAACCATTTTGAAAAGTGGACTAGCCAATTTAGAAAAACTACCCAGGCAAGATGTCAAGTCAGGTTGGATTCTTTCTATTGGAATCTGACATATGCCACGATTTTGGACAA
Source organism: Callorhinus ursinus (assembly GCF_003265705.2). NCBI lineage: Eukaryota > Metazoa > Chordata > Mammalia > Carnivora > Otariidae > Callorhinus > Callorhinus ursinus. The sequence goes on along the minus strand of NW_027397073.1, from coordinate 11,318,604 downwards.
ATTCCACAATATTACATGCAAAATATGAAAGAAGAGGTTTTGCTGAGTAAAAAGAATCTTACAAGGCCAACATAAGTGGGATGAGAAGCTTCAGTTCTCCTGTGATGGGCAGGATCAGGAACCACTGAAATCAGCTTTCAAGGAAGGAGTTGTAGAAGTGGTATCAGCTTCAGTTCTCAGCTGCTACAGGGTTTATGTAAGTTGTGGAGAGTCCTCTCCCCCAATGTCAGACCCCTGCTGGAACTGCTAGCATTCTGTGACTAGTAGAGGCAGGATTGTGGGTGCCAGATGTTCACAGATTATCTGAGGAGAACTTGGCAGCTGTGAAATATTACTGCCCCCATCCATGTGGACAGCTGAGCTCAGGTGCTGGTCCAACGTCTAAATACAGATGTACACCTGGTTCCAAAAAGCTGACTGTTTAGTCAAACAGTGAACATTCAGTATCATTATCCCATAGAACTCAACACAATACATAAGTAAATTTTTCAATTGAAATAATGTTTCTTCATTGAAAGAATTAAAAAAAATAATCAAGCCAGACATAAATGAAGACATAAAGAGTTTCAAGTTCACAGATTTAAGCGTAGATAGATAAATAGATAGGTAGATAGATAGAACATTTACTCTTTATTAAAACCTAAGAATGAAAAGGAAATGGTAATAAAAGTATAAGAAATTTATGAAGATTGTTTGATAATAATTTTGCATATAAATAGGCATAATTAATAATTTAGGCACTAACATCAAACATTAAGAATGACACAGAATTTTCTAGAACATCTAAGAACTTATTGTAGTTTCCTGAAAATAAAAGACATATACTAGGAGACTAGTAACATACTTATATCTTCTCTAATTTATGACCTGCGATTCTGTACCATTTATTCCTTCATTGCAGACATGATCTGAATATTAGAGAGCATCTTTACAAAACCATGGCCAAGTGCAAATCATAAAAATAAATACGTGAATTTATCGGACTTAACTCTGGATTGCATGGTATACTACTACATATATCAGTTCTAAGCTCCCTTTTTTAAAGGTCTGGTTCTCCAGACATTTTTTTGGTCTTCCCTTGATAGTGGGTAGAAATCTGCTAAATGACATTTTAAAACTTGTAACTTAAGTGGGGAGAGGGGAGTAATGGCATTATATCAAAATAAGTGACCGGGGCCTGGGCTATGGTCTCTATGTAAAGCTCTCACAAGCATTTTGTGACCTTAAGCAGTAAGAATTTATGAGCCCTTAAACTCTGCTTGGCTACTCTATAAGACACTTCCATTCATATCTGGTTGAGCAAATAGTAAACACAACATCAAAGGAAAGAATCCAGCTTTACATTGTGAAGTACACACTTGACTTTTCTTTTTTTTTTTTGCACTAAAAATGCATAGAGAAGAGAATCATTATACATGGCATTGTTTTCAAAATAGAAAAATTGTATCTATTGGGACATTCTTTAGGCTTGTTCAAAAAGAAAATGTTCTCTCTCTCTCTTTTTTAAAGTATAAACAAGGGAAATGATTTCTGACTGTCTTGTTACTATAGGAAACTATATTTTCAGCAGGAGAGAAATAAGATTGCTTTCATTATTTTAATTGTATGACAGTTTTCCCAATGCAGAAAAGAATTGACTTTGGAGGCTTAAAAAAGCACTCATAGGTAATGAAAACTTCTTTTCACATTGCAAAAGCATATGATATTGTCCTACCTTTCAAAAAGATGTGAAACTTTCTGCAGCTGTTTCACATAAAGTATTGTGACACTGGGTAATTTAACTTTTGAAATATTTCATCCCTAAAAAAAAGTTTTTTGAGACAGTTACAGATAACCCAACTGCATTCATTCATATTCACTGTTTGCTTTTGTTGAATGCATAAATGATTTGCCCAACTGTGTAATGAAGTTTATTCCAAGTTTTCCCTAAACTCTATCCATTTTCCTTTGGAAAGGAATGGATGAGTTATATAAAGTCTACAATTTATGCGCAATGAGGTAAAATGCTAGCAATGGAAGTGTTCTGATTTAACAACAAGGAAAATATTTAGTTGGGGTCAGGTATCTCTTCCATATTTGTAACCTCACTTTTCTTTTTTAGGTGTTGTTTTTATTAGCACACAGTAGCAATGAAAGAGTAAATTGTAAACATTCATCATCTAAGCATTGCATTTATTGATTTTCTCATATGCAGCACTTTGCGTACTTGGTGATATATATAAGAACCCAAGAGAAATGAAAGGTTGTAACTGTTCACTGATGATGAATCTCCTATGAGAGTTTAAAAATGAGTTAAAAAAAATAACAACTCTGTAACAGTAGGCAAACAGGAAAATACTCATTTAACATGCTTTAGATGCATCATCTGTGGCTTACAGGGACAATGAATTTTGTGCATGCTAACATGTGTATGCCTTTACTTCCTGAAAAGCCCTCCACATCTATCCCACATTTATGTACAACCTGCCATTCTCAAATCAAGGTAAAAACCGCTGGCTTTGGAAGGTGACGATGATTTCCAGATGTTATTTTCCCATAACATCAGCAGATATTGAGAGTAGCTGTATGCTTTTTATTTTGTTACATTGGCAGTTGAAGCCATGATATAAAAATGTAAATGTGTTAATGACCGCTTTTGGCTTACACATGATTTAAATGAATAGATGCCATGGGTCTATGAACATAGATTCCCATTTAGGTTTGAAAATTTGTTTAACTACTGTAACATAATGGGTGCACAGTAGAGTTAATATGCTTAGACATTGATTAGTGATTGATAGAGATTAGGGCTGAAATACTACATAAAAGTTAAGTTCCACCCCTCATCTTGTGAACTAGCTGTGTCCAATATGACTATTATCTGTTTTTTGTAAAGATATTCTGAATTTTTGTAGTTTGTTGAGAGTATAAATGGGAAGAGAGAAAAAGTGATATTGTTTCCATTTATGCAAAAAAGACACATTTTTTTAAACTAACATTATTGTCCATAAGACATCTTTCATTATTTCTATGTAGTTCTTGTAAGCCTTTAATGCGGTACTACCTTATTAAATAAGCATCTACTAAAGTACTCCTTCTTTATTCCCTTAAATAGAAGTAAATCACACACACATAAAAAAAATATATAGCAAATAGGCCAGACTTAAATTCATTCTGAGTATGGCTTTATATAACTTAAACATCTTTTAACATATCATGATGTGTTCTCAAATTATGCAAACTCGACTTTTTTGAGTATATTTTTCAAATGCTTTTTGGAATCTAGATAAATGAGATCCAATAGTGGAGATGCATATATCCTAAGGATCATAAACAGATTGACAACAGGAAGCTAAGGGTGGTCAGTGCAGGAAGCAGAAGCTGAGAATCAGAAGTCCTTGGGTTGTAGGTTTATGTCCATCATCTCTTCTGTGACCTTGGGAAATGCCCTGCTTTCGTTTTGCCTCTATATTTGTAAAAGGTAAACTATTTTTCTTTCACATAGTTCTAGATTTTAGTGGAGGCACTTCAAAGGCAGAGGTACTTGCCTAAAGGGAAGAAATAGCAGTATTAATAAAAACAGGAATACGGTAAGCACAATTAAGGGAAAGATGAGTCTAGTGCATTACTGGTATGAAGTGTGAAACTAAGCTGATTTAAGTTCTGTCCATCTTTTCTCCTGGATGCTACCACATGCATAAAATGTTAAGGCACTAATTTATATTGTATACATTCTCTGAAAAGTTCAATGTCCAATGCTATGCCACTTATTCACTGACTTATTTTCCAGAAACTTTCTCTGTAGCACAAACATAGAAAAGATGCCAAACACCTCAACTAGCTATTGTCAAGCCCTCTTATAGAACTATGCTATTGTTTCTGTCTTCACTCACAATCTTATTGACTATAGATAATTTAACATATTATTGTTTGCAGTTTGGTCTATTTTTCTCACAATCCACAGCGAGTGAGAAATAATTGAGCACAAAGGGTTTGAGAATGATGACAGGTGAAAAGCTCAGCTCGGGGATAGCAGAAATGTCAAATTGATGGGTATCAAAGAATAAGACAGAAAAGTTATAAAAAAAAATTGAAGCAGTATGGTGAGTTTTACTATTGACCCTGGATCTCCAACAACAACAAGAAAAAAAAATGAAACTATCTTTGATGTCCTCTGATTGCATATAGTTTATAATCCATTTTTAAAAGATGTCATAAAACCATGGGGGAATTAAACCAGGGGAAGATGTGAGAGATGATCTGAGACTATAGTTTCTCATTTTACAGATGAAAAAATGAAGCAATATGAGTTTCATCATCTACCTAAGGTTATAAATAAAGATTTAAAATTAATAAAATTTTACTTGTCGGGATAAACCTTAGTTATTTATAAAGTTCTCTATGTGAGGTAGTTTATTCCTTAGCATTGTAGTGTGAGTGTGTATGTGTGTGTGAAGCTATCTAGCTATATGTATATATTCATATTTATTTTTATACCAACATATGCATCTTTCCAGCAACTATATATGAGAAACATATGTCTTATTTGTGAAGTATAACATTCCTCCATATTTTTACAATATTTTTTAAACCCACATTTGAGGTTGAACATATTTATGCTATTAGGATTCACCCTAAATTTACAAGTCTATATCTAGAAAACAAACCTAATTAAGTCCAGAATCGCTTAGTAGTCAGTATTAGGGTGGGAATAAGGAAGTGTTCCTGTTGGGTCCTGTTATCTTACAGATACACATGATAACAGATGGACTTCACTTAGGTAAATCTATTAGGGATATGCCAAATGGCAAGCCAAAAAAAGGAAGAAGAAAGCAAAGAAATATTGGAAACTTTCAGGCCATGCATTAGCCCTTTATTATAGCGTGGTTCATATTTTCCAAATATGATGCATGAGCCACTTGCATGAGAATTAAAGAAGTAGCTCTGATACCTGTGCAGGGAGAGAAGGAAAGAATGAGGCATGAATAGGCAGCATCTCAGATTGCAATGTAGGTCTGAAACTTTGTGACCAGGCCAAAAATTTGGAGCTCCAGAGCAAAATTTACTCTCTGCGCACGCGCACACACACACACACACACACACACACACACACACACACACATTTATGGAGAATATAATTAGAGTTTGGAAGACTTGTAAAGGAAGTAATATCTAGACAGAAACCTGAAGAATGAACAGAAATTATCCAGGAGAAGAAATAGAAGTTTATCAAGAAAATAGTTCTTCAATAACAATAATTAGAATTAGTCCATGTGCATAGCCATGGAAGTGGGATAGAAAACACAGTGTTTTGGTCAACAATCTCTCGACCAGGGAATATGAGCAAGTAATTGTGGATGCCAGAGAATTAGGTCAGTTTACATCAAAAAGTATTTATCAGCCTGGGCAAGGAGTCAGGGCTTGAGAAAGAAATCTTTTGGAATGACAGAGATTAAGCATGTTTAAATACTGACAGAGAGAAGTTGAAGAATAAAGAAAGAGAAAAGGTCATTGGCAGAGACTGTCTCTTGTAGAGATGGCATTGGCACTTACCTTCTGTTCCCTTGTAACTAGCGGAAAGGTTTTCCTTATTTCTCTCCTCTCCTCAGAGTTATCTCCATTCCCTGACTGTTTTCCACTCATGAGTCTTACTTCTTACCCCTTTGAAATTTGCTGTTAACTCTGTGCACCCCGAGCTTACTCTAGTAATCAGTGATCTCCTTCGAATAAATCAGTAGTCTACAGTACTTACTTCATTTTCAGTGACCTTTGATTATGTTGACCATTGTCTTCTCAAAAGAATGTCTTCATAATGCTTTTACATCTGCACAAGAATGTTTATGGCAATATTTTCATAAAAGCCTCAAACTGGAAGCAATTCAAATATTTATCAAAATTATAAAGGGTAGGGGCGCCTGGGTGGGACAGCCGGTTAAGCATCCAACTCTTGGTTTCAGCTCAGATCATGATCTCATGGTTGTGGGATCCAGCCCCACATCGGGCTCCAAGCTCAGTGTGGATTCTGCTTGAGGATTCTCTCTCTCCTTTACCCTTCGCCTCTACCCCTCACTTTCTAAAAATGGATAAATAAATCTGTCAAAAATTATAAAGGTTAAATTATGGTGGTTTCATTTTTACTTTTACTTTCTGTGGTTGTTTTAGTCAATGGATTATTATGCAGTAACGAAAAGGAATGAACTTTAGCTATTTATAGGCACTGATATGATGACTCGCACAAACATTAATGTTAAGTGAAAAGAGCCATAATCAAAATATGTTTCCAGTTATTTAAAACTCAAACTGCCAACCAAATTATATTATGCTTAGGAACTCAGGAGAATCATTATTTTATGAGTATGAGAAGAGTTGAAGTTGGTAAGGGGCATGTGGGATTTTTTTCAGGGGTACCAGAAATGTTTTATTTTTTTTATCTGGATTGTTGTTACATGAGTTCACTTTAAAATACTTTATCAAGTGGAACATTTGTGTTTTTATTAACACTTATCTATGTGTGTTATATCTCACATTTAAAAAAAATTAGAAGCATTAAGTCAAGAATGTTAAGTAAGACTACCCTTTCCCCCTAGCCTTTATGACATTATGCTCTTGCATTTTTCTTATTTTTCTGACTGCATCATCTCAGCATCCCTCTGTAGGGTCTGCTGTCCTTCAAGTTTTGATATTAATCAAGACTTTTACTTATGTCTGTTTTCAGAATTCCCCTTGGTAATCTGCTGCTTTAACAAGCCTCCGGTTATTATCCACAGCCATCTATATATATTTCAAGTTCAGACCACTTTCTGAAGCTCCAGGCCCACATGCCCAACTCCATAATTAATATCTCTTCTGGAATGCCTCACAGCCATCTCAAATTCAGTATACCCCTAACCTAAGTGTTGTCCTATCAGAACATCTCCCTCTCCCAGCTTCCCCTCATTCAGTGAATAACTATTTATACCCCATTGCCCAACCTGTGGACTCGGGAGTTACGCTAAATTTGTCTAGTCCATGTATTCCCATCATATAAAATGCCAAACCCTGTGGAATCCACCTCCTAAATAAGCTCTAATTTGCCTGTGTCCCTTCAATTTTCTTGCCAGCAAACTGTCCAGGCAACAATTAATTGCTTACATTTCTGTGCCAGAATCCTTAGCTCATTCCTGACTTAAGCATTGCCCCCATCAATCTAACCCACAAAAAAACAGCCAAATAAACATTTTTAAATGTAATCATGAATTCTGATCTTATCACTCGCTTAATAAATCTAGCACATTTCTTCAAGTTTGTGTAAATAAATTTTTTCCATTGACTAGATAAATGTCTTTCAGATAGATAGATTTGCACCCATTTCTCAAAGGACACCATGCATATCTACATTAAATAAAGGACTGAAATTATGCCAAACTTAAAATTACCAAAGAAAAAAAAAATAATATTTCATAACTACCAGAGTATGTATGACTGATAGTGGATCGTTCATTTCCAGAGCTTGTCATTTATAAATACCTTACTCTAATAGAAGGAATACCACCTATGATCTCCACATATTTTTTTTCCATATGTTCTTGCCAATTCCAAACCTAACAGCTTCAAAAGTGTTGGGAGCTTAAAAAAGAAATAGACTCTTCCCTTAGCTTCCATATTATGACACTCTAACGTTTGTTTGTCTAGATCTTCTCATCAGGCTTGAGTTGGAAAGCAACTTACATTATGGAAATACAAAAACCCAAGACTGTGAATGCAGAGAATGTGTTTGTTGTGTTTAGTGTTCTAGCCCTAACCCCTGAAACCCTGCCTGGACACAGCAACTTTTCTCTGTTAAGAGTCTGCAATGAATGAGTGGAAATAGAATCCGTTCTGCCAGATTCTCTTTTGAGAATCTTTGCCAAAATTTGTCCAAAAAACCTCATCAGTCAACAGTAAGCATTTAAGATGAAAGGTCATTATGGAGAAGGGTAAAGAGAAGGTGATGATCTAACTGAAGTAAAGTTGACCAGACATGACAAGAAAAACAAACAAACAAACAAACAAACAAAAAAACAGCGGAAGTCAGGTTCATGGGAAATAAACATGGAAGGATAGCCGGATCCTATTAACTGATTGGTGGTAGAGAATAGGTGAATGTCTCTCTGAAGTAGAATGGAGGAGATGGCATTGCTGGAAATACTCTTATCCTCTGTGGAGGAATGAAAATTGGTAGGTGGTCTGAAAAAGCGTGCTGGTTGAATGGCGTAGAGAAGATAGAGCAATGAGTGAAATGGATAAATAATTGGACCAAGAACAAGACCTTCTGGTTTTCCTTCTCATTTCTAATACTTCCTAACAGAGAGGGCCTGAGGAATTCACTTAATTTTCTTGAGTTTGGTTTTCACATGTGTAAAATAAGGATAAAAACTACCTTGACTACCTCTCCGAGGCTTTGGGAAGATCAGGCTGGGATAATATCCATGAAACAGCTTTATGAAATTTATAGTTCCCTTTAAATCATCATTTTTTGTTATAATCATTATCATAAAGCACTCTAGTGTGTACAGTGGGACTTCTTTACTGAAAGTGTGTCTTTTGTCTTTTAAGAGAGATTCTAGGGTGAGTCCCACCTTTGTATTCAGTGGTAACTGAAGAGCTCATCCCTGGAGTCTGTGAAGTCAAAGCAGAGCACAAGAAACTGCACGCACAGGTCTGAAACCTGACTAAAGATCAGGGAACTACAGAGTATAGTTCATGATAAAGCTGTCTCTTGATCACTTTCTCTGGGGAGAAAAAAGAAAAAAAGAAAAGAAAAAGGAACAAGAAGAAAAGGCAAAAAGACACTGCCGCCCAGAATGGAAGTCTTGATATAATAATGTCTGAGCCTGGCTTCTTGAGAGGAGTTTAATCACTGCTTAGTCAAGGAAGAGGCAGAAGGAGGGCTGTCACCTCATTCTCTGAAGAGACAGGTCAAAAATCTGCCTCTGCTTTTTGTGGCAATTAATCCCACTACATTCTCTCTGCAAGAGATCCTGAGAATGGCAAGGGCTTTATAGATATAAGGAATCTTTCTCCCAGTTACACATTCAGATTCCAAGGAGAGGGTGCAACTGTGTGTCCATCACAGCGGATAGTGACAGTATGGCTAGAGAATACTTATACAATAAAAGAGAAAATAATCTTAGCGTCTAAATGCCTAATTACAGATGCAATGTGTTTAGAATCTTGGTTGGCATTTTGAAAATATTTCTATGGTATCATCAGTGAAGCCTAAATTTAAACAGTGTGGTTCATCTGAAATTTGGGTGTGCCCTATTGAATTAAAATCAGAAATGAATCCAGTTGCTCCAATATTTCTTCTTCCAGAGAATATAGAGTTGGGAATGGGGACTTAATTTGGGAAAAATAAGAACCTCTTGACCTGCCTCACACATAACACATTAAAGCCAGCCTAGTTTTATTTCCTTTGTTCACTTTTAGTTGATTCTAAACAAAAGCAAAGAAAAAAGAATTGTTTGATTTTGGATGGTTTTACACTTCCCAATTTTCAATGATTTACCACATCTTTAAGCCCTCACCTTGTGTCACAAACAATTCAGTTTTGCTGTATCTAGCAAAGTCACAAGAAAAGGCAATTTTGACAAAACACAGTGTCTAAAGTCACCTATTTCAATATCACAAAGATGTTGGAGATAATTTATGTATGTCCTTTTAATTTGCAGATCACAGAAATGAGATTGAGAAAAATTAAATGGCTTCCAAGGTCACAAAACTGATTAATGTTGAAACAGGTTGGAAACCTAAGTTTTCTGACTCCTGCATCAGTGAAGTTCTCTGTGTGCATTGTCTCTCTGCCTCTCTTCCCCCGACTTAGTTCCGTGCTAATGCTTCCAAACAGGAGCTCAGTGCTCTGTGAACATGTCGTGTTCTTTAGGCGGCAAGAACAAAGCTATTGTAGTGATACGTTTTCATATTTTGCCTACATGGATAGGTCCAGAATGAGTAGTAAAAAACTCATTTGATGGGCGCCTGGGTGGCTCAGTCGTTAAGCGTCTGCCTTCAGCTCAGGTCATGGTCCCAGGGTCCTGGGATCGAGCCCCGCATCGGGCTCCCTGCTCAGCAGGAAGCCTGCTCCTCCCCTCTCCCACTCCCCCTGTTTGTGTTCCTGCTCTTGCTCTCTCTCTCTGTCAAATAAATAAAATCTTAAAAGAAAAACAACTCATTTGATGTCTTTCAAAAATATCTGCTGTAAATAAGCATCCTCTTCTGAGTTGCAGACATAGCATTAAACCTCTGTGAACTAACATGCCAGCGAAAGGGACTGTACTCTGTGCCATTTTTCTATATATTCAGTAATGATATCATTTTATAAATAAGCTGATACAAACATTTAAAGAAGGAAAATAAACATAAGATGAAGTTATAAAAAACAAGGAATACTTGAATGTGCAATATAATATTAGAACAAAAGCATGGATCCTAAGTGAGCAACTATGGCATATATGCCCATCATTAAAATTAATTTAAAAAAGTTTAACCTGTACATAATAATATATTTTTTGATAGAGACAAAAAACCCAACACAATTACAATTATTTATGTGTATTGTTGTAATTAAGGAGGTTGCTTGTTTGGGTTCATATTTTTTTAGGGATGAACATCCCAAAAGACTAAACAGGAATTGAAAAATGAGTGAAAAACAAGTGTTTATATTATTACAAATATTTGGCATTCACTAAGCTGTCCAATCTTCTCCTGACTGAAAAGTAAAGAAGAGGAGTATGGTAAGTTTTATTTTGGTATAAATGTGTCTTCCATCCCTCAGGTGCCTGGATTTTTGGTACAGTAGGCTGAATAATGTCTCCCCCCAGTCCACCACCTCCACAAAACACACACATGCACACACACACACACACATACACACACACACAAAGAAACCCACATCCTAAGCCCCAGTATCTGTGAATTCTATCTTATTTGGAAAAAGGAAATTTGGAGATGTGATTAAATTAAGTATGTTGAGATGGGGAGATCATTCTGGATTATGCATGTGGTCCAATATGTAATCATAAGACTCCTTGTACAAGGCAGGCAGAGGGAGATTTGACAACAGGAGAGCAGAAAGCCATGTAACCACAGCAACAGAGACTGCACTGATGTGGCCAAGAGCCAAGGAATATGGCAGCCTCCAAAACCTGGGACAGGCAAGGAATGACTATTCCTCCAGAGCCTCCAGACTGAACCAGCCCTGCCACCTCCTCGATTTTGGCCCTCAAAGACTCATTTCAGTCATCTGGCCACTAGGACTGTGAGAGAATAAATGTCTGTTGTTTTAAGCCATTGAGTTTGTAGTGATTTGTTACAACAGCAGTAGGAAAACAATATAATAACAATAGACAAATTTATTAAGATAAGGAACAGTGTCATCTAATCAGAAAAATATTAAAATTAAATAGTGTCCTTACCCTGGAAATTTGGAGGGAAAATCTCACTGAAAAGTTTAGTATCTTCATATGATCATCTTGTTTTACTGTTGTTACATTCATCAGAAAGGGGAAATATATATTATGTCATCTAACCTGTGCTCTGGATTAGGCATTGGCAGAATTTTGGCAAATCCTAATAATCTCGAAGATGGCTCATCCGGGATACCTGTAAATAAATTACTTAGTTGGAGCTGCTCCCAGTAGAAGTTCATTCCCGTGCACAGCTTTCATAGCTAAGTATTTTCTCCTCTGATATTCTCTCTATATCTTGTCATACTCCTTTAAAGGAAAGCTATCATTTAAGGTGATGTCCTACACTGGCCTGCACCTGGGCATTTCCAGGATGTGGGAATCTTGCAGGTCACAGTATCCTGAACGATCCTTACCAGGCCAGGGGGAGAACAAAAATGAAAGCAGGTGAGATGCCCTGAGCTCTTGCTCTTACATCCGCTCCCCCAACACCCATCTCCATCTATTTACAGTGTATTATTACCTAGTGGTAGAAGCCAAATTCTAACAAATACTGAGAACTCTCCAGGGAGCAGTAACTTGAGTTGGAATAAAGGTCAAGCTATTTACAAGAATGTAAATGTGAAGGTGTCCGCTCATTTTATTTTATGGACACGTTCACAAATAGCCCTGGGAAAGAGAACAGGAGATTAAATCAAAAGTAAGTTTTAATAGGTAGAACAGAGAATTTGGAAGCTGAAAATCTGTAAGTGAATCTGAGCTTCACCCTTTTCTACTTTCCTCATGTACTGTGGCAGATACACACTAAGGTGAATCCCAGTGAGTCACACTCATGTAAAATACGCCCCCCCCCCCACACAGGAGGATGGGTGGAATCTGTGATTTGCTTCTGGTCAGTAGAATATGGCAAAGGTGACAGGACATCACTCCATGATTGCATCATATTATATGAAACTCCCATCTCGGCAGACAAGACAGATTCTCTTGGTGGCCTTGAAGATATTAAGTGCCATGTTGTAAGGCCTGTGGGAGGGTGATATGGCAAAGACCTGAGAGGGGTAACTCAAAAATCAGAAAGTGATCTGTGCATGCCAGCCAGCAAGAAATCAGAATCTTCTGCAAACAATCATGTGAGCTAGGACGAGAACTGGACCCTAGGAAAGAACATAGCTAGCTGACATTTTGATGGCAGCCATGGGAGATCCTAGAGGACTCAGCCAAACTATGTCCTAACTCTGGACCCACAGAACCAATGAGATAATAAATGTATGTTGTATTAACCTGCTTAGAATAGAAAAATAATACGTCCATAAAATCTGTAAGTTAGCTTTTTAGAGTTTGTCAAATAATGCAAGGTAGAATAACTTGTGCATAGCAAAACTCAGTGAATATTAGTTATCAACATGCTTAATTGACAGTTTTGAAAAATAAGGGATTAAAACCATGCAAAATCTCTAAACCTATAGTTCTATAATTATTTTCATATATAGAGGTGCTAGACTATCCTTAAGCTTTGAGCACTTTGTTGAACCTCATTGATTCCCAAACCAAAATAAACAATCTAATCAATCTAAAGATTTGGAGGACAAACATTTTGTCACTGTCGTCAGCGTGTATAATTTCCACTGTTTTACGCTTTGATGTATCTAGTCTTTGACACTGACATCACATTCTTTTGGTAGAATTCATTTCATGTAAATTGTTTTAAAATAATCACCTTCATCCCAATAGATAATTGTGAGTTAATTATTTGGGGAGAAAGGTTAGTAGAACAAGCTCGACTCTTAACTTGGACACCACTTTGCAAACATATCCCTGTGTGGACTTTGAAGTCAAAGACCTGGGCTTACATCTAAGTTCTGTTATTACGTTTTGTTTGACCTTGAATGTCACTTCTCCTGGGACCTCAATTGTCCTAACTTCAAGTGGAAGTTTCCCTCGTTACTGTTGCTGATGGCCATGAAGATATTTTCTGAATTGTAACCTCCTATGAAATGTTACTTATTATTTATTTTCCATTTTACTGATCCTTTATAAACATAATAATGACAAATAAGAAAAAGAGATAGGTCTCTCATGTGTTCTCATTTTCTACAATCTCAATAATGTAGTTAAATTCTTGTTCTGTGATAGTCATTTTTAAAAGAAATAAATACTTTAACTCTCTTTTTTCTTCTCTAGCAGTTACATCTGCTGCCCTCACATTCATTATCCTTCCCATCTCTTCAGATTCTTTCATTCAAGTGAGAAAATCCATCAAGGTGATCAAAGGAAATGTCAAACATGGTAAAAATGTTGAGTTAGATCATCAGCGTACTTCAAAGACTTCTGACTATGGCATTGTCACAAGAAAGTAAGTGCCCAGCAGACTGTTATCAAAATCACTGATCAGGTCTTAGAAGAAATTAATTGTGCTACACGTTAAAATTTGTGATAGAGAATCCCTGATTTTATAACTCCTAAAAAAGCAGTATTGCATATAATGTAGCATTGTATGTAATGCAACGTGCACTAGTAGATTTGGAAAACAGGGCCTCCAGTTTGACGAGTGGCCAATCCTCAGAGGGATTACTCCATTGAACTTTGAATTAAGCACCTAGGAAGACGTTTACAACCATTATCTCTAAGGAAGAAAACAGTAAATACTTTTCTATCTAAAATATCATACTTCTAAACTATGTGGTGGAATATATAATTCTGGATGGGAGGTAATGAGCCTATTTGCTTTTTTTAAAAAGATTTATTTATTTATTTGAGACGAGGAGGGGTAGAGGTAGAGGGAGAGAGAGTCTTCAGTAGATTGCCCTGAGCATGGAGACTGATGTGGGGCTTGATCCCACAACCCTGAGATCATGACCTGAGCCAAAACAGAGTCAGATGCTTAACTGACTGAGCCACCTAGGCAGCCTCCCTAAAGATCAGATATTTCTTACAGATATTTAGTATAAAATAATATTTGCTCATTTAAAAATTTTATCAGAATAGAAAAGCATACAAAGAAAACCAAAATCTTTCTCTCCTATTTCTAATTCTTTACAAATATGACTAGCCTTAACCTGGTCTGTGTTTCAGGTGATGCCCCTAGCAGGGAAAGGCATTTTCACTGAGACCTGAAGTGAAAGTTAGGACGTAGCCATTGCCTAACATGAAAAAAATATTACTATTTATTAGAAGGAAAGTCATATGTAAAGGTCCCTGGAGAATGTAGAAATGGTGTCAAGTAAATTAAAGAACTTTAGATTTTCTCGAAGATATATATTAAAGAGAAAAGTTGTAAGAGAAGAACCTATAAAATTAGGAAGGGATTATGGGATCTCATAAACCATGTTGAGGAGTGTAGACTAACCTAATGGGAGAAAGGCAGTTACTTAGCATAAGGATGAGTAGGAGACAGACCTATGTTGTGTGCTAAAACAAAGGAAAACATCAACATTTTGCTTTTAACAGTCTGGCTGCTCAGATATCCTAAGAAACAAACAGCTGGAATCATTGTTTTAAAGGTAAAGATGAGATCACAAAGACAAAGGGAATCCTAGAGGGAAAAAGTAAAAAAAAGCTTAAACCAGAAAGTTATCGCAAAAATCACAGGTGACCAATGGAAGCGTAAGTCCATATCATACACTGGATTTCAATTGTTATTTGGGTGGTGAGAGAGAAGTTTGATAATGTTGGAGAATCTGAACAGAGATATCCTCCATGTAGACCATTGCAAGGCCAGAAACTTAGTGTAGTGTAGGTAAGAAAAACACTTATTCTCTGGCAAAAAAAGTTGCCAAGGAATATTTTGTATTCCAGACTTGAGTCAGGTTGAAAAATGAGAGTCTCTACCAACCTTCTTAGTTATGATGGGGTACAACTTGGCATAACTTAAGCAGTTAAAATCCCCTAAGAGACAAATTAAACTTAAAATTGTGGTGAGTAATGTCATTGTCTTTCTGACATAAATAAACACTGTCCTCCTGGAGGGATATATCTTCAGCACAAGACCAGCATCATTTCCACAGCAGACTTCTCATCATAAACTTTAGATGCCAGAAGGCTTTGGGCACAGGTATTCATAGCACTGAAAGCAAAAACAAAACAAAACAAAACAAAAAAACCTGTCAAACAAGAATCCTGTAACTGACAACCATCCTTCCAAAGTGAGGGAGAAATTAAGACATTCCCAGATAAGCAAAAACTGAGGGAGTTCATAACCACTAGACCTATCCTGCAAGAAATCCATGTTTAAGGATTGGTAGACTTAATATTGAGAAGATGTCAGTACTACCCAAAGATAACCACAGATTCAGTGGAGTCCCTACAAAAATCCTAACAATGTTTTATGCAGAAATAAAAACCCATCCTAAAATTCATATGGAATCTCAAGTGACCCGAATAGCCAAAGAAACCTTGAAAAAGAAGAACAAAGTTGGAAGGCTCACATTTCCTAATTCCAAAACTTATTACAATTACTAGTCAGTAATGAAAATGGTGTGGGACTGGTAGAAAGACAGACATATAGACCAACGGAAAAGGACAGAAAGCCAAGAAAGAAACCCTTGAGTATATGTTCAAATGGGTTTTGACAAGGGAACCAAAACCATGCAATGAGGAAAAGACAGTCTTTTCAATAAATGGTCTTGGGAAAACTGGCTATCCACAGGCAAAAGAATGAAGTTGGACCCTTACCTCACAGCACATAGAAAAATTAACTAAAAATTCATCAAAGACCTAAAGAGAAGAGCTAAACAATAGAACTCTTACCAGAAAACATAAAGGAAAAGCTACATGAAAATAGATTTGGCAATTATTTCCTGGATATGACACCAAAGTCACAGGCAACAAAAGAAAATTATAAACAAACTGAATTTTATGAAAATTCAGAATTTTGTGTATCAAAGGACACTATCAACATAGTGATAAGACAGCCTATGGAATAGGTGAAAATATTTATAAATCATATCTCTGATAAGAGATTAATACTTATAATACATAGAAAACTTCTAAATTCAATACAACAATGACAAAAAAACCCAAACAACTGAATTCAAAGATGCGAGCAAAGAACTTGAATAGACATTTCTCCAAAGAAGGTATATAAATGGTCAATAAGCACATGAAAAGATGCTCAATATCAGTCATCATTAGGAATATGCAAATAAAAATCACAATTACATAGTATTTCACACCAGTTAAGATGACTACTATCAAAAAATCAATAAACAAAACAGAAAATAACAGGTATTTGCAACAATGTGGAGAAAGTGGAACACCTGTGCATTGCTGGGGGTGGAATATAAAATGGAGCAGCTACTGTGGAAAACAATATGGAAGTTCCCTAAAAAAATAAAAATAGAATTATCACACGATAATCTCCACTTCCGGGTATATATCCAAAATCATTGAAGTCAGGATCTTGAAGAGATATTAGTATACTCAAGTTTATAATGGCATTATGCATAATAGCTAAAATATGGAAATGACCCGAAGTTCTATCAACAGATCCGAAAGCATCGTGACTTTAGCTTGTAAGTACTTTGCCTTAAAGTCTTTCTCAATGATTCAAGGGGGAAAAAATCGTCCTTTAAGTGACATTCACTTTGTTAAAACCTGGGAATCTAAAGATTATTTCTTACCTCAAATGGATAAAAAAGCACGCAAGATGTTTTTTTGCAGGTCTGCAAAATGCTATAACAATTTTAATTTTTTAAAAGAAGTTAAATCAAGGAATGAGGACATACTCAGGGCATCTAAATTTCATTCTCTTCATATCTAACATAGTCAATTGTCTTACCCAGTTTGGGCTATTATAAAGAATACCACAGACTAGGTGGCTTAAACTAAAAATATGTACTCCCAATGGTTCTGGAGACTGAAAGGCCAAGTCAGGATGCACGCATGGTATGGTGGCTAGTGAGGGCCCTCTTCCTAGTTTATAGATGGCAGTCTTCTTGTTGTATCCTTAAATGGCTAAGCCGGAGGGCTAGCTCTCTCTCTCTTATTAAGATGCTAATCCCATCATGGGACTCCATCCTCATTGCCTAATTACTTCCCAATTTCCTACCTCTAAATACCATCACATTAAAGCTTCAACATATGAATTTGGAGGTGGGGGGCACAAACAATCAGTCCACAGCACCCAGCAAATTCTGTGTTTCTATATTTTTTTCTAAATTGTGCACAAAAACTGAACAATTCCTTAACTCATCACTTTCTTGTAATTCATCATAGATAGCAAGAAGAAAACATTTGGAATTTGTATCATTCTGTCCACAAATATCATTAGCCAGCTCTCAGAGATCATTAGTTACCATTTCCATTTTTCTCATTATATGTTGATCTTCTTTCCAGTTTTGAATAACATTTTCCTCACTATCCTAATATTTCTTAGAATAATCTCCTCGATCTTCTCCCAGCTTCTACTGAGTCTTCTTAAGGCATGCCCAGCTTTCAAAAACAGTCTCCCAAAGGCTTCTCAGCTTCTATCTACCAGCCAAGATTCAGGAGAGAGAAGATAAGCCTTCCTCTCGATAAGAGGAGTGTCCAAGAACTTGTGGCCATTTTTATTTTGTCATGCATATCAATTGATACAAACACGAGAAGGAAAGCCCAACTGTTGAGCACATTTTGTCTTGGTCACATTATATCACTTTGGCTAATATCCCCTTGGCCAAGTCCAAAGTCAAGGGACAGGAAAATGCACTCCTCTATCAGTGGGAAGAACTGCAAAGTTAGTTACATGGCAAAGGGCAGGGAGGATGCATATATTGTGGTCAATAACTCAGTCTCCCAGAAGAGCTCTTAGTGGCAAAACATAAACTAACTTTTCTTCTATCTTCATATTAAACCCTACTTCAATGTCTTTTTAGAGTATGAAGGTAGCAAGTGTAATAGGCATTTCAGAACATATATGTATGGAATTGGGAAGTGTTTGGGACAGGTTCCAAAGAGGGAGAAGAGTCCTATTTTTTGCCAAATCTGGGTCCTTTTCTGGTACACTTACCACATACTTCAGCTCTGTGGGAGGAGAATATGTGCATGGAGAAGGAGGGATATCCTGTCGGTCTGCTTTACTTCTGTAAGGTTTCATATGAACTAAATGATCATGCCATTTTAAGTAGAAAGTAATTTTAGTCATGAAATGAGGTTTCCTTTTGCCAGAGGGAGTCAAGAATGGAAAGAGCACAATTTGTAACAATCGCTTTTCAATGGTAATAGAGGTATATGTGGGTATATCAGTCGTACCCAAATATAAAGCATGACATTCATGAAAGGAAAAGGCATAATTATGTGCATATTGTGCTACTGTCCCATTAAGAAATAGAAAATCACACTTCTAGAAGAGCTTTCAATTAATGGCTGCTATGTATCATAGTATATCTAGTTTTTTATTGTGTCATTAATGGTTAATATGGTACAATTAGTCCTTAAGCATGTGATTAATATTCTACTAACTGCTTAATGCTATTTGGCATTCATTACCAATGAATAGATATTTAATTAATGCCAGCTTGTTCCTTGGCACTAACACAGCTGAAGTTTTCTTATTTCTCTGTGAATATACCCCACTTTCCCTAGCTTCTCCTCCCAAGAAGACATCAAATTTTATGGTGACACCCATTTAAGGAAATATCAGTATATGTTAAGTATATGTTGTTATAGCTTATTTTATTAGTGGTGTTATTGTTTTGTAAATAAAATATTTAAAATACAAAATATTTTCGGATGTTCGTGATTTTTTAACCCTAACTGAGAAATCATGAACAATGTCTGTGCTTTCTCTTCTTCCATAATTCATAAACTATAGCTACTCTAAAGTCAGCAAACTAAATGATATAATTAAAAAATCAATATAAGTGTGTCAAGATGTTGTCACCACTTCAAAGGACAATAGAAAGTTCAACAGTTATACGAATATATCAGAGAAAAGTATTCACTGGAGACTAAAATACTGTGAATAAACAATTCCTGAAGCTTATTTTCCCTGAGGAAGGATACCAGTTACTTGGCAAAGGGCAGAGAGGAATGAATGTGTGTATATATATAAATATATATATATATATATATATACACACACTACACACACACACACACACATAGAATTTTCATGTCCTGTGAATATAGCTGAAGTAAGCAAGACGTTGAAAGTCTGGAGGATGAGAATACAATCATTTCAAGCCTTTATTAGTATATTTACTTCCTTTCAATTTATAATTCATTACATGGTAAATATTATAATTTATGAATATCTAGCATCAGGACTGACAAAAAATATGGAAACTGCCCGGGAGGGGTTAGAGATTTTTAAATGATAGTCCCTATCATTAGCTTTTTCAATCTCTGTAGGCACTTTCACTTTGCATCTAACCAGGCATGCTGATTTCTTGACATATTTTACTTATTTCCAGATAGTTGTAACTTTACATACATATGCATGCAACTGTGATTATGAGTAATTAGTATGAAATTATAAACCAGTCTTTTTTATTTCCTGGATGGATGTTGAAATCCAATACACTTTGACCCCCCTCCACCCCCCCCAAAAAAACCCACACAATTCTTCTAAGTGTACAATTTAAATACATGGGCAGAGGTGGGTATTTGTAACTCACAACACAGTAGTAAAACTGAAAAAAAAAAATCCTCCTCACAAATACTTTCTCCTGAGTGTTTTACAGCCTTGTTTTCAGATGTAGTCCCAACAAACTTATTTGTAACCACACTATGGTAATATGCAAATTCTAGGTTGTCTACCTCACAATTTTCATGTATCTATCATTTTTCATATTTTGATGCATCAGTTAAATTTTCTATTTTTTTCATCCTATTGCACATCATAGAGTTGACATCCACTGAGGATATCTGAGAAAGTCCAGTATAAGAGATTAAAATCCATAAAGCATTAATATATATTTGTGCATATATACGGGAAGAAAAATCTTCCTCAACCATCTTTGGGTTTATGGATGCATCTGAAAATGAAGCTGATAGAGAGAGTTGAACAGGAGAAAAGCCTATACATTTATTTTATATAAGTTTTATATGACACAGGAGCCTTCATAAGGAAACGAAGATGCGGCAAAATGGTTGACCCTTAGTAATTTTGTGCTAGGTGTAATGAAGAGTGGACACCTGGGGAGAGATTTGGTAGGTCAGAGGGCATGAGGGAAGTGTAGCAAATTGGGGAAAACAGCAGGGCCTGTTTGTTCAGATTCATCTCAGTGTCCCTTTGTCTTCGGGGAAAAATGGTGCTCCTTTCCTTAGGGTATAAGGAGGCACCCCCCACATACAGTCTTTCTGACCGAATTTAGGAGAGAAGGGCGAGGGAAGGTCAGGGTGACTTTTCTGCTTCTGCCATTTTATCAAACTTCTTCAGCTTAAAATATTCAATATGCTAAGGTGCCATATTTTAGGGTAGTGTGTTCTAAATCCCAACATTTATGTACTAAGTAAGCAAATTCTTAGCATACGTAGAAAATCAGTAAGTGATTAGAGTTACCTGGATTTTATTAAGGACATTTTAATGGAGAAGAAAGCTTTGAGCATGATTTTGAAGACAGGTGGAAAGGAAGGAAACAGAAAGTCCTCAAGCTCAAACAGAGATAACACACAGCAGCTCTGTCCACCCCACCATTCCTGTTACTTAAGAGTTAAGCACACTTTTTTCTCACCCTCCTCTTCTCAACACACACAAACACTCACAAATAATCTTTTTTTCTGCTTTATTGAGATATTTTTGACTTCTGAATAAAGAGTAAATAATGTATCTTTCACACCTTCTTTATTGGACTATAACCCAAATTATTTTGTATTTTGAAATTAATTCAAAAATAGCTGAGGTGCCCGGGTAGCTCAGTTAGTCAAGCGTCTGTTTTCCACTCAGGTTATGTTCTTGGGGTCCTGGGATCAAGACCTGTGTCCTTGTCGGGCTCCCTGCTCAGTAGGGAGTCTGCTTCTCTCTCTCTCTCTCTCCTTCTGCCCCTCTCCCCACCACATGTTCTCTCCCCCTCTCTCTCAAATAAATAAATAAAATCTTTTAAAAATAGTCAAATGGTATAAAAATATTTTTAATTTTGTATAAATAATTATGAGATTTTAAAAAAATATGAAAACCTTCATAGTACCATATAACACCATCTAGGATAAAGCAGGTGTGTTTGCGTGTGTGTGTGTGTGTGTGTGTGTATTTGCACATGTACATATGGTATGCATATGTGTACATGTTTGTACATATACAATGGGTGTACACAAGTTTAGGGATCTGTATACTAGGATTGACCCTAAAAGGGTGGGGACAATAAGCAACTCAACTAGCAAACTGGGGAGGCCCCATCAAAGATAAGTACACTAAAAAAGAGGCTATGTGGGGTTCATTCTTAACATGTGTTTTTGGCATACCATTGAAGAAAAAAAAATCATACTAAGTTTTACTGATTTTCGGGAAAGTGGT
The DNA here is from genome assembly GCF_003265705.2 of Callorhinus ursinus. NCBI lineage: Eukaryota > Metazoa > Chordata > Mammalia > Carnivora > Otariidae > Callorhinus > Callorhinus ursinus. The sequence continues at coordinate 11,296,770 of NW_027397073.1, read as the reverse complement.
AACCCCAACAGTCCTCTTAAATATCAAAATAGTTTTGTATTATTTGGGGGGCGTGATATTTGTTTTCATATTACAGAATTTATTAGATGATTACAACTGAATGTTTTTTAGTTTGTCATTTAAATGCATGAGAAACAAATTCATAGTTTCATACCTCTGGGTAGATGTTACGAATCTTGAGCTATGATAAAGATGACAGTAATTTTCTTTCATACAATGGTAATAAGAAAATGAAGGGGATCCTTTGATGATAAATGCCACTTTTGCAACCTAGGTTTCTGTTCGGTACCAAAAAGCTGAGGAAAATATGTAGAACATTTTATTAAAGTGTCTTTTCTTTCCATCAGTCTTCATGAAAGCATATTTTTTTTTAATCTGATGTTACCTGAACTCTTCTGCCCCCTTTAATCTACTAGTTTAATATACTTGGGGTTAATTGTCCCCCACAGGACATGAAATAGTTAATAAGTTACTGGAGCTTTGTGAACTTATGCTAAATGAAAAGAGCAGCTAAGATACTTGCAGAGTTTGGGAAATAGAGTTCCCAGGAAGTACTCCACATCCCCAGATGGCTAAAAGCATTGAAACATGTGTCCATACTCAGCAGATTTTTAGGTCTATTGATGTTTCTAGGTGACTGTTGTCAAAATAATAACTTCAAGTCGTGGAGAAATGATGTACATCTGTGCAAATCATTTATCTATAAAAGGGACATATTTATAGTGATAGTGTAAATAAAATGGATTTTTTAAAGAAAACATGGGTTTTGTGTATTTACTCCACATTAAGTATCATAGTTTGTGTCAGTCTAGGTATTGTTTAACTCTCCTCCAAAGAGGTAAATGCGTGCTCTCCCCTTGCTTTCCCATCTGCACAACAAAGGCAAATAGCCCTTTCTCTGAGAGGAGATACAATGCTCCAACTCTCACTCAGGAAAAATTTCAGCAGCAAAGATGTATCTACAGTCTTCTCCATTCCGAAGGTCCCCTGCTTGTTCGAAAACATTGCATTAAACCACACTCACGTCCTGCCTTCCTCCCTCTTGCCCTCCCCCACCTTTCTCTCTCTCTCTCATTTAACTTAAAAATTGCATCTGTCCCTCCTCTAGTTGCTCCCAAAATGTAGTTTTCTGAAGGTTTGAGTTGAGAAGCTGTGTAGAATTGGCTAAATTAAATTTAATGAAGGGAAAAAATATGACTTTCTCTAAAACCAGGCTCCCTAAATTTAATTTTGCACCTCTATTTTTAATCATATTCTCAATTATGCCTTATGAAAAATATAATATTCTTACAGGAAAAAATCCAGGATATGCTGGGAAATGAGTGTTCACACTATTATGTAATTTTAATGCCATTTTTTTAAATTTCTAAAACAAAAATACTTTATTAGCTTCAAAATGGGGGACTGGGGCATTTACAGAAAAAGAATGGGAGTTCTTGAATAGACTTTTCTTCAGAGATTGAAAATAGCTTCTGATGCTGTGAAGATGTGGGAAGGAAGTAAATGAAAGATGCTGATGAGCTCAGTGTCCTGCTGGGAAGTCTTTGCCATAGAAGCTAACACCACTTTGGATATTCAGCTGCCTTTGTTCACATGCTGGGGGAGGGAGAAACCAAAGGTCAAAGGTTGTTTTCAGCACTATCAGAGCATGCGCTGCTATTTTACAACAAACATTCTGTAATGTATTTTTTCTACATGATTTCAAAAAGCATATGATGTCTTCATTTTCATGTAATGATGGAAGAGCAAATATAATATCTGATAAAATAATATATTTTCATAGGTAAGTAACTGTGATGAGCAAATGTGGATGAAAATGTGTTCGAACTTGCTCCTCATGTCCAGAAAATCTGCTTTAAATAATGTGTGCAGCCTGGGAGTTAGGATTTGTTAAGAACTTTCCAGAAGATTCTGACATACAGCTAATGCTCAGCTCACTGGTTTGAAATATATGTAGAATTCCTTTGAAGGTGACAGCCACACACACACATATATAATCTCACATTATGTGCAATTTCAAAATTCGATATACCTATATATGATAACTCTCATTTTAGTAATGATAATTTCTTCAGTAATTAACATCATGTGGTTAATTGTCTCTTCAATATGGCAGTTCCCAAGAAAATGTAAGAAACAATCTGGCAAATTATGATGCACATTTGTATCATTCATCCATAGATGAAGGACCAGGACTGAAATAGATTTCACACAGAGATTCTAGCATAAAATGAACTGTAGTGTTCAATGACTGATTTTTATCTTGGACTTGATTCTCAGGAGTTCCTAGTTTACTAATCATGGAAAGAAAATGTGTATAGGCAGATTAACAGAACACACCCTAATAATTAACAAATTGCAGTCATTCTGCAGTGTTATTGGTTATTTTCTTGTAATTAGCTTTGCATTGTTAACATCTTACTGGTTTATAACTCTGATTTTGTATCTATTCTCCTAATCAATGCAGAATGATCCATTAGAGGTTCCCACTTTAGAAAGAAAGGATTTATTTGAATTACCTCTCAAACGGTTGTTTAACAAGTTAATTTGCTTGCTAGTTGGTTGGTTTGTGCTTGGTTGGTTTACTGTTGCCTTTTTTTCTTCTGTTTTGAACAGCATTCCAATATGTGTTAGACGCTAACCTATTTAACAGATTTGATAAGGTGTGTTTTCCTTAGAAACATTAAGCTCTGATCAAAATGCTCAATCTAGAGATTGAAAAATATGATTCTGGCAAAAGTGAAGTGACGTAAATGAAAAGAATGGGGGCTTTTAAGTCAGTCAGACAAAATTTCAAACTCCAGCTCTCCAGAGCCTAAGAGCATACATAGACTTGGCAAGTTTTGTAACAACTCTAATCTCCATTTCCTCAACAGTGAGTAGGGATAAGTAATACCTGCTTTATGGAGTTTTTTTGAGAGAATTAGAGATAAGATAGTTCAAGTGCCTAGTACTTGGTAAATTCTCAATAATAATTGTTATTAATATGTATCACAATGCATATTATCCTGCAATGTGCATTTAAACATTACAATTGCTATTTGAATGTAAAAACTGATGATTTGTAACGTGATACTTATGTTTATTTTGTTTGAATGATAATCCTTACTTAGGTTTATGAATTTATATCTTCATTTATTTTGCTTATACTCTAATCCTTCCTAGAATTAGAATCTCAGGTTTTTTTAAGTTAATATATTATATAGAACAGCACTATTTTTAAATAGCTCATGAACAGATGATTGGAGATTTTAAACTTTTTTTTTTTTTTTTTAGAGAGAGCAGGTCGGAAGGGTGTGGAGGGACAGAGGGAGAGAGAGAATCCTCAGGCAGACTCCCTGAGAGCACAGAGCCCTACTCCAGGCTAGATCCCATGACCCTGAGATTATGACCTGACCTGAAATCAACAGTCAGATGCTTACCCAACTGAGCCACCCAGATGCCTCAGATGATTAAAGATTTTAAAGTACTATTTAAAACATTTATTATTTAACCCTCCTTCATCAAGTCCAAATATGGCAGGTTTTACTAAACTACATAGGTAAATGTTCATATTCATTTATTAAACAACTATTTCTTGAGTACTTATATTTGAAAACTTCTGTGCTGGAAATTCCTATGTAACTTCCATTTTTGCTTAGAAGGCAGCTATTGAACAATAAAGAATGAAATTATTTTAATAAAACTGCAGTAGATGCTAAGAAAGTAATGCAGGATGGCCTGAGAAGTTTACAATGGAGGGTATGACATAATTTGGGAAGGATTGGTAAGGCTTCTCTGAGGAAAATATATCTGAACTGAGCAACCAATAATTTGTAGATATTAACTGGGTGAAATGTGAATGTGTTGAGAGGGGCCATTTCTAGGCTGAGGTACAAAATGGACCAGTTTCTTGTGGCAAAAAGGGAAATAGCAAGATTGAGGAATTTCAAGAAGGCTACTATAACTGTGAAGCAGAGAGTGAAGTTTTAGGGTTGTTTGAGAAGGGGCTGGTGATTTTTTTGTGCAGAGGATATGTAGGTTTTTGTAATGTTTAGGATTTCTTTTTTCTTTATCTCATGAGCAATACTGAGTCATTGGACACATTGTTTTAGGCAGGGGGGAGAGAAATCTTAAGAATGGGAACAGAAAAGATATTTTAGGTGTAGCTGAAGAAGAGCTGAAACATACCAGAAATATTCAAATATAAAATTGATAGGACTCAATGCATGAGGAAAAAAATGGTATACATACTGTTAAATAACAAAAATCCAATTAAGTAAATTTTAAAGATCTAATTGGCTTTATTAAACAATTCCTGGATCTGGCAGCACCCGCCAATAGAGGGGTGCTCCGAGGAGTTGTACAAAATGGAGGGTTTTTATGGGAGGAGAGTGGGGTAAGAAGGTTATTAGCAAAAGGATTGTTCCAGGCAAGGTAGCTTTCCTACAGGGGGGAAAATAAGGGACCCTCACACAGATCGCCCCATCTTTCTTTGGGGGATGGCAGATTCATTGGCATGCTGATGGAAAAATCCCTGACTGACCAGTTAAGACTACATTTCTGGGAGAGGTTGAAATTGCAATTAGATTAGGTTTTAAGCCCCAGTTTGGGAACTCCATCTAAGTGCCACGACTCTGGGCCTGTGGTTTTTATTTTAATGCTACAAAGGGGCAATCAAGCTTGAAGAAACCCAGTCTACACACTGAAGCTCTGTCCACAACTTCCAGAGCCTCGACCATCCTTTGGTTCTAGCACTGCACCCATAGGTGATATCTCTCCTTTGGATGAAAAGCCCACTGAAAAGCCCCACGCTTATTCTGAAAGCAGGCTCCAGGCACTTTGAACAGAGAAAATGGGGCTCAGGTAGCTAATGAATAGTTGGGAAGCAGGAAGCTGGCAGACTCTGGGTAGATACATACCTTTGACCCACAGACTTCTTGCCCTGTAAAAGATACAGGACCCGTCAAGGACAAGAGTGGGATCTTGTAAAGCCTGGTGCCCAGGGCAAATGCTACTATTGTTAGGGTTATTTTAGCCATTTTGCCAGTGTGTAGTGGTATCACACCAGGGTTTTTGTATGGCATTCTGCTGATGAGATAGACAAAATTTTCAGGTGTATTGGTCTTTTGAATATAATCTTTGAGAAATGGCTATTCAAGTTTTGCACTTTTCCTGCTTTTTTTCCCCCTAATTTAATTATATGTGATTTCATTCTGGATATAATCCCTTTGTTGGTTATTATAAATACCTTCTCCCACTCTGTGACTTTCCTTTTTACTTTCTTAATGGCGCCATTTCGATGCAAACCTATTCATCACTTTCTTTCCATATGGTTACTGAGAAGCTTTTAATTTACCTTTAATACAAAAATATCATATGGAAATTATATGCCTGGAATGAATATTATCTGAACAATCGAGTTCAACATTTTCCTTCACCAGCTTTTTCTAACAATTCTCCCATATGTTGTTGAGTTGCTGTGAATTGCTCTTAGATTATAACTATTCCACTTGTATCCATGTGATTCACTTGTCAAACAGCCTATGAACATTGCGTTCCTTTTCCGCACATTACACACATACATTTATTCACATTGCTCATAAACTCACACACACACACACACACACACACATGCTCTCATACACTCAGGCACAAACCCATATGCTCACTCACATACTCAAACATACATACACACACTCCCACTCCCCGACCCCCACACACACTGTGTTTCTCAGTTTATTTTTTTTATGTTTCCCTGGTCTAGAGCAACTGAAGGATTATTGACTCTCAGGAGCTTTTCTCGTAACACAATTTTTAAAGATCCCTTTACTTATGAAATCATATTGCTTTTGAAAGTTGCTTCTATATAGGAAATCCCTCCCATCATTCACTCTAGTGAATCTGCTGATGTTATCAGAGGTGCTGTTACGGCCAAAGCATCAGCTCCTTTCTGAAATAGCCTTACTTTGAGGCACAGAGTATTATTTGGGCATGAGGTTGGAGTCAAGAGAAAATGTTTATATATTGCTTTTGTTACAAATGAGTAAAATTGAATTACAAAGGCAGTTCAAATTATACCATGAGTTAAGTAGGCTACTTCTGACCTATCCTGAGAATTGAACATTTTAAAACATCTTCAGTAAAAGAAAATATATCGTGATTTCCAAAACTGACTTACAAGTAGACCTTTTTTTTCTATAGAAATGAATATGTCCAAAGAATAAACTAGTTGTGATCTCAAAAGTATTCATTAGAGATTTAGCGAGTCTACATTTTCATCATTCATCCTAGAATATGAATTATCAAGGTGGTATTTAAAGTGCAAACAGGCATTTCTTATAAATCCAAATGCTCATGAAGGGCAGTAGTGGCAGAGAAAATAAAAAGAGATCTAAGAACGTGGCATATACTTTCCGAACCTGAGAGAAGAGAGATTCCAATTTTCTATTCTTAAAACATCCCCTCTGTTCATATCTCTGCCCGGCCTCTTGAATTTACTACATGGATTTCATGACAGATATAAGCAGCAAGGTTAAACAGGGCGACAGTTCGTCCTGCATTTCGTGGCAGATTGTTCCTAGAACATTTGCCTTTGTTCTGTTGTTTGATTTTGGTTAAGAGCTGGACCTTTGAGGTTCACCAAGATATGCCCCGGGGTCTGTTGTCCTTCCAACTTATCACCTGACAGCACTGATTGTATAGTGTAATTAAAAGTCAAAGCTAGCTTTTGGGATATAGACTCTAATGAAGGAGCCATCTGAAATTAGGACTTAAATAATGAAGATTTCAGGGACATGGACGCTGCTATTTGTTATGCATTTTAATAGCAGAAGTTCGCAACTAAATGGAGGCTAACTAAACCCCCTGGACACATTTCAAGTCACGTCAGTTAATTTTGGTCCCCAAGGAACCTGATAGGACATGCAGCTTAGTACTGCTTTTTTCTATCTTAATTACCACATTGAGTTGTGCTAATATAGATTTACTTTGGAGACATGTTCTATGATTATAGCCGGGAAAACATTGTTGGCATTTGTTTTTAACTCTAAGAACATCAGATTCTAACTCAACCTTAAACATAATTGTAAATTTGAAGATAAATTCCAAATATTTTGAAATCATTGAAAGTAATTATTGCAGATAAGACAAAAGTGCAACTTGAGTTTTCATTTACACAGAGAGGACCAGAAATTCAATCAATTTGTTTGGTTTTAGAGAAGAATAATAGTGCATTTAAGAGAAAAAAAATTCCAGGTTAATGTTGTTTCAGTTGGCAAATAGGATAATCATTTTATCTCTGTATGGTACAATATATTAAAATATTTAAAATACCATTAGTTCAGAGTATGGGGCTAAATAAAAGGATGACATTTTAAACTCTATTTAATTATATTTAAATGTAGTTTACAGATTCTGATAAGGCAGACAGTGGTTGGGATTTTCAATCCCATGGTCATTGCAAACATACTATGGACACAGTGAGGAACCAGCTTCATATTGCTATGTAATTATCTGAATGGATTATGTATAGCATATATTTCAAAAAGTTACAGGGCCAAAATTGAAGCCTGTGTATTGAAGGGCCAATATATCAAAACATATAAGTTTGAATATTATCCCACTTTCATGAAAGTGACAGATGGTTTCTAGGCCAATTCCTTTAGTCAGTGATATTACCAGTCCAAACCCAGCTGCATTGCTCTGTATGATGCTCATTCTCACAACTGCTTTGTGTGTATTTCTGAAAAAAGCGATAGAAATATATAAAGTATTTTTCTAATTGCTAACACTGTCAAAAAACCTATTTAGTAGTAGTGTGCTGATTTTTTTTACTGCATATTGACCAAGTTTAATAATATGTTAGGTTATTCGTCCAGTAGAGAGGCAGTATCCATTCACCAGGTGTTGTAGCTGAAGCATGAGAAAGTGACTATTACCATTCTCACTTATTTAGATAGTCATGCTAGTTCAACTCTGGATAGAAAATATGGACAATGCATATCCTCTTTCTGTACTCTCAGGATTAATTTTGGGTTTATTTTATTAAACAATTTAACAAGTATTAAGTAAATAAATGATAGACATATTGAGTTAATAAAAAAAAGCCATCAGGATCAAAAAGCAATACATATGTAATTTCCTACATTTGCTCAAGAGAAATATACTAGTTAACCATCTTGCTCTCCCTCCAAAGAGGAATGTAAATGGGTACCAAGTGTAGAGGCAGATGAGATGGTTGAATATTGTGGAATATGATTGGCTACATGTTGTAAGGTGTAAAATACTGAACCTCTAAATTCAATCACTATAATCACACACACGCACACATACACATATGTTATATCCATATCTATTTACCTAGCTGTACATCAATCTATACCTACCTATATAGAGATTAAAGGAACATATTCTTTGTTATGTTGGGCATGTCTTTATTTTGTAATGTTACTTATTTCTGAATTGAAGAAAACCAGCCAATGCTCCACACATTCCCATTTTATCTATCATGGCTTCTTTATATTGTAGTTTTGATAAACTGAATTGGACCCCATAACTGTTCACTTTGTACCATTAGTCTAGCAGTGTTAATGCAGACCTGCTGTTACTAGCCCCTGATACTGCCCATTACTTGTGCTTGAAAGAAGACATCGAAAAAACTGATGAGATCACACCCCCAGCTGACAACCCAAATGCACTTTTGAAAAACAACCCTGAGCAGAGAACCTTGTTATGCCGTGCCTGGACCCGTGATGGACAGAGCTGGGAGACAATAGGTGGATATCATTATAAGCCACTAATTTTATGGTAATTTGTTATGTAGCAATAGAGAAATGATGCAGGTTTGCTTATTAACGCTTTTGGGGACAACTAACGTAAGTCCACATTGCATTAGCTCAGGGAGAAGAAATTTACCAGAGGTCTCAGGTCACCATGGGAAGGACAGGGATGCTGTTCATCTGGGCTGCAGCTGGGACCTGACACTTCCAGGACACACTTTGAATCCTTCACTGCTCTCTACCTCTCTTTGTTGGCTTCACTGTCTTAGACCACTTTCTTCCACATAATGAGCAACACAATTGCTATCTTCTTACTAGCACTATTCAGTTTCAACATCAGTGAAGTTATACCTTTCCTCAGCTTTTATGGAAGATTTATCAGTATGTTGGCCCCATCTGAGTCACAGTGGTGTAATACAACTAGTCAAGTGTGGCATCAGGGAAGAGTACCGGTTGACAACACCCTTGGGAACCACATGTTTAGCGTACAAGCAAGGTCCTGGGCCAAAAAAAAAAAAAAAATCTGTTTCTAGAAGTACAGGGGAATATTGGGCAGAGAAAAACGATAGAAACTGTAGAAGAAACAAATATTCACTCAACAAATGTTCATTAATATGTGCCAACTACTCTCTAAACCCTGAGGATACAGCTCACAGATACTCTGTCATCATGATGCTGATTTTCTAAAGAGTGGAGATACATATTACACACATCAACAAAAAGAGGTATAATAGAATAACATGTATGAATAAGTTCTAAGGAAAGAAACGGTAGGATTCAGAGATACTTTAGGTGATAGGGAGGAGTCCCTTTTCTGTCCTGAGCGGTTTGCCAAGATTTAATTTGTGGATTATGGCTGAGAACTTCTGTTTGTTTGCAGGCAAACCTTTTCAGGATCCAAAGACTCGTGAAAGGTTCTAGAGGGGAGGAAGTTGGGGGATGGGTTAGCCTGGTGATGGGTATTAAAGAGGGCACGTTCTGTGTGGAGCATTGGGTGTTGTGCACAAACAATGAATCATGGAACACTACATCAAAAACTAATGATGTAATGTATGGTGATTAACATAACATAAAAAAAAAAGATCTAGACTTAATATAGGCAGTTTAAATTCCACACCTACAGCTTCAAGCCTTTTTTTTTTCTAAGCGCCAGATTCAGATTCCAAAAACCAAAGGAGTCCTCTTTATAATTAATATGTGGGAGTTTAAATAATTTAGTGGTTATGAGTATGAAATCTGGAGTCAGATTAGTGTGGCGCAGCCCTGACTTGAGTCTTTCTTACCCAGGTTAATCTAGGAACCTCTTGGGGAAGATCACTAAACTCTCTGACTCAACGTTGCTCATTCTAAAATTGGCATAATTGTCCTTGTTTCATAGGGCTACAATGAACATTACATGAGATGATTAATATGTGTGAACCACACTGAAAGGGGTCTGACATAAAATAATTGCTGAAAATTTGCTAGCTCTTGTAATTATAAGCACAGCTTCAGTTTATCCTATTTATTATTGCTTCGGAATTATTAAAATATGCATAGCCATTAATATGCATATCCAAAACCACGATTTCATTTACGTGACTCAAAACAAAATAGAAAAATAATAAAAAATAAAGTACCGTTAGTATATATGAAAAAAGATTCAACTTCACTAAAATTCAATAAATGCTTATATTAAAATAATAACTACTTCCTCCTTTTCATCTGCACAACTACAGAAGCTATGGCAAAAGAGAGAGTAGTCTTGGGCGCCTGGGTGGCTCAGTTGGTTAAGCGACTGCCTTCCGCTCAGGTCATGATCCTGGAGTCCCAGGATCGAGTCCCGCATCGGGCTCCCTGCTCAGCAGGGAGTCTGCTTCTCCCTCTGACCTTCTTCCCTCTCATGCTCTCTCTCTACCATTCTCTCTCTCTCTCAATAAATAAATAAAAATCTTTAAAAAAAGGGAGATTAGTCTTACCTAATAACTAATAAAATAAAGACTTTAAGTTATGATACATTCATAGGTTAAAAAAAATTACAATAATGTTTATTATACATTTTCAAAAATATTAGCCCATAATTATGTTATAATGGCAAATATTAGTAATGAAATAGAAAATTGTGAATTCAGTATGATCCGAAGTACTTAAAAATATAAATTAAACACACACACACACACACACACATATGGGAAATAGTCCAAAATGTTAACTCGCTAACTTTTTTCTGAAGAGTGATTTTTTTTTACCATTTTTATATTTCATGCTTTCAAATTTACTACAATAAATACACATTATTTTATGTTAAGAAAAATATTTTAAAAATGAAATGTGAAATGGTTCCTTACAATCTATAGGATTCCTAACATTTGGGTAGAAGTTTCCCCCACTTTGGATACTTCAGGATCCAGGTCGTTCATGGACATCTTTTATCTCAATCATTTATTCTCAAATGGAGTTATTCTAGGTATTTTAAGCAGGGTGGAAACAAATGCAGAGAATGGGTTGAAGAAGGCAGGTTCTTCTCTGGAGGGACAGAACTGACTCACTAGGGAGGCCATTGCAGTCCCGGAGGCTGCTACGGGAGGACATCATAACAAGGAGTGACCCCTGGAGAACGGCTGCTTCTCGGGTCCAGAGGATGGAGAATGAATGCCTACAGTCTCAGTTCTGGGATCAGATTAGGACCCAGAGGGATGAAGAAGGCCTTCTGCCATGGTTTTCTTGGCCACTAAGAGAAAGATTACATTTTCCTTCTCAAATGTTTGCTCTATGTAAGTCAATTTTTTATATTATTGTTTTAATGATAGTCTTTTTTAAAAACATTTATTTATTTATTTGAGAGAGAGAGAAACAAAAAGCACAGAGGGAGAGGGAGAAGCAGACTCCCCGCTAAGCAGAGAGCCCCACATGGGGCTCGATCCCAGGACCCTGAGATCGCGACCTGAGCCGAAGGCAGACACTTAACTGATTGAGCCACCCAGGTGCCCCTAATGATAGTTTTTATCATGAAATTCAAAAGTATTATTTTGATATATGTGTACATACACACCAAATCACATCCCACGATAGCCAGTATTAAAAGTTGTAATGCAAAATATAGAGATCAAAATGAAGATTTCATTAAGTAATTTTGTCTAAATTATAACAATTAGAGCCAAAATTACATTATGGAGTTATATCATTGGTTCCGTCGACAATTTAAAAATTAGCCATTCTTTGAAATACAGTATGTTAACATTTTTTTCCTTAACTATGCTTTTAGGTCCCTTCATTTACCTCTAGATTTTGTCGTATTCTGCCTCCCTCTTCTACAATTCCCTTTATCTATATTGTCTTTTTAATTCTCTGCATTGAATTCTTCAAGAAAAGGCATAGCAAGCTTCTAAATTTCCCAGTATCTAAAGATGAACTTCTCCTTTGTCACTAATACCACCACTAGACAGATCACAAAGAATACACTTCTATTTCAGGTAGCTTTATCACATTTACTGGATTCTTAGTTTCCTCCATGTGTATAATACCCTTCTATACATCGTGCCCCTCCCAGCAAGGAAGGGGCCTGAAGAAAGCGGAATTCACACCTTCCACACTCAATCCGTTTGGTCTCACATACTAAATAAAATACTGCCTGACCAAAACACGGCATTTCTGCAACATGTCTTTAACTTTGGACTAAAAGCAGTATGGTTAACACTACACTGATTTCCAAGATTGATTTGGCTGGCTGATCAAGTGTAAAGGTGTCTGTCTCCTTCTCCCTTTGTTGCTTTTTTTTTTTAAATTTTTTATTGTTATGTTAATCACCATATATTACATAATTTGTTTTGGTGTACTGTTCCATGATTCATTGTTTGTTCATAACACCCAGTGCTCCATGCAGAATGTGCCCTCCTCAATACCCATCACCAGGCTAACCCATCCCCCCACCCTCCTCCCCTCCAGAAACCTCAGTTTGTTTTTCAGAGTCCATCATCTCTCCTGGTTCGTCTCCCCCTCTGACTTACTCCCCTTCATTCTTCCTCTCCTGCTATTTTCTTCTTTTTCTTTTTTCTTAAAATATGTTGCGTTATTTGTTTCAGAAGTACAGATCTGTTGTTGCTGCAGGAGATCAAGAGAAAGGAAAGCTTTCTCAATAAACAAGCTCTATTCTTCAGTCATTGGACTTGACAACCACCATGTCCTGCTAGAGCCTTCAAATATGTGAGAATATATTCTATGAATTGGCATAAACACACTCATAGTTTCATTAGTTTTTAATTGCTTTAGACATTACATGTAATTTGAAAGATAATTCCAAATCACTTACATGACTTTATGTTTACATGCTAGTTTTGGGCAAGCCTGTCTATACCAAATTACGCTATAAAACATGATGAATAAATTTCAGATTTTTTTCTAACAGATTTCTAAGTGTCGTAATATTCACATTTTTTTTTTTTAAAGTAGGCTCTGCACCCAGTGTGGGGCTTGAATTCACTACCCGGAGATCAAGAGTCACACACTCTACTGACTGACTGAACCAACGAGATGCCCCACAATTGGTTTATTAATGACTTCCTTTAAGAGATGCACCAAAAAAATCATATTTATACATACTTAAATAATGCTCAACATAAATGAGCTCTCAGTCATTCCATATGTTTTCCCATAAAGGTATTACAATTTACTAGTAGTTCTTAAAATCCTATGTATGTGAACCCAAATTGCATTGGTCTCTTGAGAATTGTTTTTAACTCAACTACATTACCTTTTCCATCCCATAAGTAGTATATGATATGTTGGAACTTCTATATGGCCTGGTTTCAATACTGAAAAATTTCAGTCTGAAAGATAGTTTTGTTCAAATAATTCACCTGGATCAACAACAAAAAAATATATGTGTTGATTGCCTACCAGGCACTGTTCTAGGTATTGATTTTTAAAAAATTTCCTTTAAAACTATTTTGCAAACTTGTAATACTGCTATATTACATTTTTTTGTTTTATTATGTTACATTACATCATTAGTTTTTGATGTAGTGTTCCATGATTCATCGTTTGCGTATAACACCCAGTGCTCCATGCAGTATGTGCCCTCCTTAATACCCATCACCAGGCTAACCCATCCCCCCACCCCCTCCCCTCTAGAACCCTCAGTTTGTTTCTCAGAGTCCATCGTCTCTCCTGGTTCGTCTCCCCCTCTGATTTCTTCCCCCCTGCATTTTTCCCTTCCTACTACTTTTTTTTAAACATATAATTTATAATACATTATATGCTATGTTACTTCTATAATTTAAAAAATGCTTATAGTATTCTCATAGTCTCTAGGGGTGGGAAAGTAGGATGTCATTTCTATATTATTACTGATTATATTATTATTACTGATTCCTTTTATTTTTACTTTATTCATCATCCTATATACCACTTTTCTAAATTGTGAATCAGCACTTAATGATTAACCCTATTTTTTCACAGATTTTTGTACCACTAAATAGATGCTACAACTATACAACCAAGAGATATTTCTACATTGTTTTATTCATTATAACATGTGCGGCATTTTAATTACTGCATAGAATGCAGATTTCCCCCAAGGGTACCCACTGTGGAAAATGTTTAAATGTAATCACAATAAATCTTCTTATCCTTGTTATTTAAAACATTCATCATTAAAACTCTGGGTTTTCTTGAAATACTATCCCTTCCAGATCTCATTTCAGTAGTCACGCTTGAAGAGAAAAACAATAAAAATGGGTGCAAAAAAATTGTAGTTAGAAGTTATGAAGACACTTTCATAGTCTGCCACTTACCATTGTGTGTGCAGGCCATGGACATTTTTTTATGATTTTACAGTTATCTAATTTACTCTTTACAGTATAGGGAAGTTCATTTATTCTCCAGGCATCTGAGCTTTATCGGTCTTGGTGAGATTTTATAATTCACCCAACAAATTAAAATATTTCAGGAAGAACAAAGAATGAAATAAAGAAATAAAGGGAGTTTGAAAAATCAGAAAATAGGAAATATAGTAGTGTGAGTAAAGCAACTCTAACAAGATTATTATATATATTGTGTATATATATATTTATATACATATGTATGTATATATATATATACTGTCATGAGCCATTAACATTCAATTTGAGGTATCTTTTTAAATAACAAAAACAACCCATAGTCACATTCTGATTTAGTTTATTAAGCTATTTTCAAATACAAACACAAACAGAAATGATAGAGTAGATAGTAATAGTATACCAGATTACTAAATACTAATGATAAGTAAGTACACAAGTAGATATTTTTAGTAAAAAACTTAAGCATAAGCATTTTCTAAGGTTATTATAAAGACATGTGTAAAAAAGCTCTAGAAACCATCTGAAGCTTAGCATTGCATCAGATAATAAATTTTAAGTTTTTGCATGACTTTGAAGAAACCTATAAATACAGCTAGAATATGTAGTGTTATGGTGTTCATGACCTTGAGTCAGAGAGCAACCAGCATCCACCAGTTTGGGGTTAGAGACGAAAATTTCCAAGCTCTTTTTTAGAAATTACTCTTTCATCTCTCATTTATTAGCTAAATTTTGCAAAAATTCTAGGTCACCTGATGAATTAGTTCATTTATTTTAGTGAGGTATATACAGCAATCTATGAAAGATAAAAACCCTTTAAGCATTGCAAGTTCCTAAGCATAAATGGTATTCCTGACAGCAATCTAGTAATCAAGGCTGGCAAAGCTGTAGCTTAGAAAATTTGTTTTATTCCTTCCTCTTATGGACATTTTCAATTAAATATAAAGATTTTTTGCTTCACATGGTGGTTTTAAATTGGTATTTCATCATTTTATGTATTGTTGGCACTGGCTCTGGGTTATTTAGCATTTATTAATAATTTCCATTTTGACCTTTCCCAGGTTTTGCTATTTATTAGGTGTTTTTGCACTATTGCAGAGATGACTGAGCAGAATTGGGGAATCTTTTCACCCCTTTTTAAGACTTTATACTTTAAATTATTTTTACATTGACCTTTAAAGTTGGTATGTAGCTAAGATTTGAAAGTTCTGTTTAAAAACCACCCTGCTGAAACATCAGACAATCCCAAAAGTTCAAAACAGATTGGCTGGCGGATGGCTGAAAGCAAAGGAGACCAGGAAGAAGAGAGAGAAGCCAGAAAGGAACAGGGAATGTCGGGAGAGGGAGGACTTTGGCTTATTCCCCATGACGACCTGTTCTCTAAATTACTAATGGCTTGGGAAGGCAGGAAGCACTCTGTGTGTAAATAAGTTGTGTTTGATGGAAAGTGATTTCTGAATATATTTGAGTGTATTTGGAGAAGGGGCATTTTATTTTTCCATTTTGTTTATTCTACCTTGAATGGATCACCCTGTTCTCATTTAGTTAATTTCATAAGACAGGTCAAATTTGTTCCAGGTTAAAATCTGTGGGATCTTTTGGTTTTCAGGATGCAGTCGTTGACGGGTTTATGTTTTGTGCTTTGTTCATACTTGGAGTTCCAATGCCAGAGATGACAAAATGGCTCAAAGAATAAAAGCTGTCTGACAGGAGGTCAGAGGGATTATAATTCTTTTATTGCTTGTGTCCAATAAAAGCCATAAACACGACTAATTGTGTTCTGTGGAATCCCATAAGATAGTGGAGTAATGCTCTTCTGCATTTGGAATTTTTCCTGACTGCTCATATTTTACCAAGGCTTGGCATCTGTAAGAACTATTTGTTACCTGCATTTTCTAATGGACAACAACGTTCTCTTTTTCTTCATTAAAGTGTCATCCAATGAAAGATGAAATCTCGTTTTTAATCAAGCAGCAAAATGTAGCTGATTATATGTAACAGAATAGTTTGATGCTTATAGGGCTATCTAAAATAAAAAGGCATCATTGACTGAGATAAACTATAGTGTAAATAACCCATGTGCAGTAATAAAATGGCCTATTATGTGAGAGATGGTGCCAAAGAATTCAAGTTTCATCAAAGAGCTATATTTCAAATTTTAATCCAATTTACCCTCTCTTCTCCTATCTTCGAAATACGGAGACTATATTTGAGTTAAGCTTAGCAATATGCCGTTGAACCATCATAGCTAAAATCGTTGGTAAAACTGTGAAATGTATATGTTGTCTTTGTAAAAATTAATAATTTATGTTGATTTTGAGTTTCAAAAGTGAATTCTCCAAACTCTGCTACAGTGTTCTGCCAGGTTTTGTGCTGCAGATATAATTCACAGTGAGTCACATGTACAGTTCCTATGCTGAGAACAGCCTAGGAGCCTGTGTTTATCCTACATTAGTATTTGCTTTATTATGAAAAAGCTTAATGTTGATATTAACTTTGGGAATGTGCGTGTGCAGAAGGAGGCAGGGTTATATTTATTTGAATGAATTAACTGTTATAATTGTAGAACTGGATTCTAATGTGCTCTGTCATGTTATATTTTCTTTTCAAAAATAATTTATTAAGATAAAATTTATGCAACATGAAGTTAACCATTTTGAAGTAACAGTTAAGCAGCATTTAGTACATTTACAATGCTGTGCAACTACAATCTCTCTCTAGTTCCAAAACATTTCTGTCCCTCCCCAGTAAGACCCTGAACCCATTAAGTAGTTTCTCCTCATTCTCCTATACCCCCAAACCACAGAGACCACTAACCTGTGTTTCTGTCTCTACGGATTCATCTATTATAGATATTTCATGGAAATGCAATCATATAATATGTGACTGTTTTCTTTCACTGAGTATTATGTTTTAAAGGCTTATCTTTTCTCCTAAGAAAACACCTATTCATTACTCAATTATGCTTATCCTCAAAATGTTTGAGAGCGGACGTAACACACGCTGTTAGTTCAGATAGACCGGGGGCGAAATCTTCAAGTTTCCCATTACAATGCTTGGGATATAGTGCCTGTTATTTAACCTTTCTGGGCCATGTGCTCTTGCACATAATTAATAAAGAAATATCTGTTTAACGGGATGATTTTGAGAAATAAGTGACATGTGTTTAAAAAGTTCCGGAATGTACTAAATCCTTGATTTTTATTCCATGTGGCTTACCAGAGATAAAATTGTTACAGAATCTTCACAATTCAATGACTTGGCCAATATTCACTCAAATATTTCTGTCAATATCTATTGCCACGTAGGTAAATTAATGATAAATATTCATTTTGCATATATAAACTTTATTATTTTGATTCTATCTATAACGATATTCTAATTTTTAATATTTTATTTATTTATTTATTTATTTATTTATTTATTTATTTATGAGAGAGCGAGCAAGAGAGCATGCGAGTTGGGGGGTAGGGGAGGAGCAGTGGGAGAGGGAGAAAGAGAATCTCAAGCGAGTCTGCCCTGAGCGAGGAGCATCCGTAGGACTGGATTCCATGACCCTGAGATCGTGACCTAAGCGGAAAGCAAGATTCTGACACTTTACTGACTGAGCCACCCAGGTGCTCTTTTAATGATTTTACTTCATAAATCTTAGTAAAAGTATAGATTGATGGAAATTACTCTTAAAAATCACAGCATTGCTCTTTGGTTTGCAGCCCATTTTGTTTGAATTGTAATACTTATTTATTTATTTTTTTCGTTCTGACCCATTTTATAAAATTTCAATGTTAATGGGGGAAATTCTTCCACAGAGGACAATGTATTTATTCCTTAGGATAGAAATTTCAACAAAAGCAAAGCGATGTTAAGTCACAAAGCTATTTCTGCTTTACATTGAGATTGTTATTCAAAATTACACAGTTAAACTGCTTTTATTTATGCTAAAGAAAAAAAAATCTTGGGGCGCCTGGGTGGCTCAGTTGTTAAACATCTGCCTTCGGCTCAGGTCATGGTCCCAAGGTCCTGGGATCGAGCCCCGCATCGGGCTCCCTGCTCAGCGGGGAGCCTGCTTCTCCCTCTCCCACTCCCCCTGCTTGTGTTCCCTCTCTCGCTGTGTCTCTCTGTGTCAAATAAATAAATAAAATCTTAGAAAAAAGGAAAAAGAAAAAATCTATTTTATAGGCTTTATTATGACACAAAGGACAACAGCGTTTTATTTTTGTAAAATGGAAATGTGATATTTGGTCTTGTATATGAAAATGGTCAAGCCTCAGCCCTAATGTTGTTTACGCCTCCACAGTATATCAGAGCAAAAAGACTCTAAATATAGATTGCAATTATAAAGAACAAACAACTTAGTTATCTGTCCTTATCAAAGGGAGCTTGTCACTAGCTAAACCATATTAAAAAAAAAAAGCCAGGGACTGTTTTCTGGAAATTTTAAATAAGTGACTCTCTCCACAATGTGTTAAGGTATATGTTGATTTTTTTTTGTTCCATGGTTAATTTTTATTTATATTGCTTCTTTTTTCTTATAACTATCTATTTTAGCTCATTTCTTGTTAGTTCATAACCCATTTGATACATTTGTGGAAATTTAACCTGTTCTATGTCATTTTACCTGATAATTTCATTGAAATATTTCATCTGAAATTCCTTTGAAGCCCATGATAAATGAAATATCTTTTTTAATACTGTTTTATCGAATTTTATGATGATCCTCCCTTAAGGAAAATCACATACACACATACACACATATCCCCCCCCCAAAAAAAGCAAATTAAAGTTTCATTCCCTGATTTCTAAACTAGAAAGTGAAATATAATTTCCCTCTGAGCTTGGTCATATGCTATCAGTTTTCAAGTCATTTTTCTATAAAATGTCATTTCTTTAGGATGAATGACCACATATAATCAAATTATATTTCAAGACCACAGTTCCTTAATAAAGTACTTATCAGGTTGATTTTTAAAAGCTTGGGAAACAGTTATGGAACATATTTACTGTTGGCATTTACTCAAAACTCTCAGCTCAAGATTTTGTTTCTAAAATAGAAATAATATCATGCAATGTGACTGTATACAGTTAGTAATATAAATAAAGTGTGTGATCTATCTTCCATATGTATGCACCAGATGCATACATATTAAAAATATGTTAATTTTCTCCCCTGGAAGAACATTTTATATATTCCACATCATACTTCATTAAAATATGTGTAATGATAAAATATATGTACAGTTTTACAATGAAACTTCAAAGGAAGATTATTCTAAAACTCAAATGTCTGCTTGCTTATTATGCACTTGTCACCAATCTAAAAATTATTTAAAGGTTAGTTTTCCAATCTAATTGCACAGCTAAGAGTTTAAGGTCATCGTAATGCTAGAGTTGAAAAAAAAAAAAAAAGTCTTCTAGCCTTGACAGATACAAGAGGCAGAGACAGGTAGGGACTAATTTGAATCGTACATAAATACAAAGTAAAATAAAATAAATGGTCTCGTTGATAGTACACAGGCAATAAGATCAGTTTTGATGTCCCAAGTTAGGAGAAAAAAAATCTTTAAAAAGAATTAAGTTATTGGGGCGCCTGGGTGGCTCAGTCAGTTAAGTGGCTGCCTTCAGCTCAGGTCATGGTCCCAGGGTCCTGGGATCGAGCCCCGTGTTGGGCTCCCTGCTCAGCGGGAAGCCTGCTTCTCCCTCTCCCACTGCCCCTGCTTGTGTTCCCTCTCTTGCTGTGTCTCTCTCTGTCAAACAAATAAATAAAATCTTCAAAAAAAAAAAGAATTAAGTTATCATTTTGAATTCTAGCCAAAGAATGTTTTTCTTTCACTTTGAATAAAGCCACCAATCCAAGGAGAGTAAGATGTGAGTCTGAATTGGGCTCACAATAAGGTGAGATTTATCAGGGTTCCATAAAAGTGGGGTTATCCAAGATTTTAAAGATGTAGAGGATAATCTCAATATCAGGACTCACAGAGAAATACTACCACTGTATTAAAATGATCCCTTAATTATGGATGCTGGATTTTAATTCCAAGGGCATTTTACAGCTGAATCCATTATGGAACCTTATCATAATTATGGGAGGGAAAAATCACACTGTCAACAATTGCTTGTGTGTGATGAGGCACTTATCTTTTGATGTTCAGTTGCCTTCTGCTTGTTAACCTTGTCGTGGAGGGCCACTGCGGAGAGCAGCAACCAAATGCAACCCCAGGTAATTACTGTAATTCAGTGAGGAATGTAGTCACTGGAGGCAGGCAGTTCTACCCCCACAGTCAACCTTGTGCAACTCGAGGAAAACACAAACATGGCTGGGCTCAGACAAATTAGGCATGAACAAATGTTTCACATTAAGTGAGTTAAAGGACCTTGCTGAAAATTACAAGGGCTGCTTAGGAAAGCAACGAATCCCATTATGGAAGTAATAAGTCTAAAAGAAAGCAGCTTGTTGGAGATCCATATATAGCTGCAGGATGTGGACACCTTGGTGAGAGCAGGTCCCATCCTGGACCCAGTTCTCCTGCACAACCCTCTCGAGGAGGAGTAGTCAAAGTCACGAGTTGGAGACTGCTCTCCCAGAAATGTAATTAGAAAATAAAATGCTGTTTTGTATTACCTCAAGCAATTTTGCTATGAAAAACCAGGAAGAAAACCATCTTACATTTCACTCTGAGTTTAAAAAAGCTCTATCTTTCTGGCAGTGCCTGATTTGAATTCATAGACTGCACATTATAGGGCATATGTGGACATTTATACCTCTATCAGAAATTATTTCCACATTATGATAAATAGGCTTGGGATATGGGTACTTCTAAATAACTATCTTTATGAAATATATTATTTTAATATGCATTTTCCCTGCCTTCCACTTCACTGGCAGGTGGGCGAGAGTTTCCTATTCTTTAAACACGAATGAGACTGGGCAGTGCTCCACTTAGCTCTTTCTCCTGCTTCAGTGATAATGTAATTCATAGGAAATTCTGCCTTAACTCTGCTTTGTAGTATTTTCTAACGCTTGCTACACTCTGAAAAAGTGCAGTTTTATTCAAGTCCATTCTGCTGTGGAAAAAAAAATAAAATGGAAGTGGGGAGAGCAGGAGTAAAGATAGATGCAACACACAAGCAAAAATACATCGATAGAGGGGTTTAACAGAAAATGCAGTCAGCAGGGGTCTGTGTTATGTACCACCATGAAAAAACAGAAGACAGATCAACACTACCCTATGGTTTGCAGGCTTCCATTAAGGGAGTTTGTGTGTGTGTGAGTAAATGGTCTTTAAGTTTGAGCCTTTTTTTGTGGTTTTGACTGTAAAAAGTGCCTGTGAGGATGTAGAGAAAGGGGAACCCCTGTGCACTGTTGGTGGGAATGCAAACTGGTGCAGCCACTCTGGAAAACAGTATGGAGTTTCCTCAAAAAGTTACAAATAGAACTACCTTATGATCCGGCAATTGCACTACTGGGTATTTACCCAAAAGATACAAAAATACTCATTCAAAGGGGTGCATGCACCCCAATTTTTAGAGTAGCATTATCAATAATAGCCAAATTATGTAAAAAGCTCAAGTGTCCATCGACTGATGAATGGATAAAGAAGATGTGGTGTATATGGAATATGACTCAGCCCTCAAAAAGAATGCAATCTTGCCATTTGCAATGACATGGATGGAGCTAGAGAGTATGATGTTAAGTGAAATAAGTCAGTCAGAGTAAGACAAATACCATATGATTTCACTCATGTGTGGAATTTAAGAAAAAACAAATGGGAAAAGATATCTCAGTAAGCTGATAAAAACATCCTATTAGGCAACCTAGTGGCCTAGCAAAGATACTTGTTGTGCAGAAGCTTTTTAGTTTGATGCAATTTCACTTGTGTATTTTCACTTTTGTTGCCTGTGCTTTTGGTATCATATCCAGGAAATCTTTGACCTCTTCCTTGGGGGCATGTCACCCCTGTAATCCATGTGTCCCTTCCATCCACAGAGCACAGAAGGCACCCAGAGAAATCCTTTGCCTAGTGGATTTTTCTTGTAGTAAATTATTATTATTATTATTAATTATATTATGTAACCTAACCTTGGATGGCTTCTGATCTGAGGTTTTTCTTGCTCCTTCTCTTTTTATCTAGAAATTTGTCTACTGCTTATTGTCAAGAGTGTATGACCACTCACCTTCTTTTTAAATTTTATCTTGCCTGTCACTCTTCGGTGTGTAATAAATTTCAGTTGAAGTCTCATGACTAACTTGGACTCTGAACTCCCCCATTTTAAGTAAAGAACTATTAGTTTAATCAGTTAGAGCTCTGGTACCTAATTTGTATCTTTTTACATATTTGAAGAGGATTGTCTTGCCTTTCAGGGATTTCTTTCAATTTGGCCAAAGTTGTATTGTATTTGACTGTTATTCTCCATAGACTTCTCATCAGGATTGTGATGAACTGATATTTTTCTTCTTGATAACTTGAATTTTGGGGGGTCATTTTGTGTACCATAGGAGAGAATACTTTTTCTCTACCATATTCAACAAAAATGGAATTCTTAAAAATACTAAATTTACTACTAAAATCAATAAAAAGTTTTTGTGGTTCTGTATTTTTTCACAAATAATACTTATTATTACTTATGCCACATAATATGAGTCTATTCTTATACATATTATACCTAAACTTATCCTTAAAACTCTGAAAACCATGTCTGATTTTTTTCTATTTTATATACTAATGAACCGAGGCTAAGCGGAACGAAGTATCTTGCCAGCATCTAATGAAGAATTAAGATACAATAACCAGATAGACAAGTAATTTATAATCTTTACCCAAACTTCCTCTTTGGTCTAACTTCTTCTCACTCTCTCATATGGGTTATCCATTCTTGATAGAATGAATAAAAACAATTCTCTGAAAGGATGATCTCTCATGAGTACCTGCTTCTACATAGCCCCTAATGAACACTAAATCTAGTAGGTGATGTTTTTCCTTGTGCTGAATCCTGTATAATTTTAACAACATAGCCAAAAGCCTTTTATCTGGCATATTCAGAATGTTGGGCTTAATTTGCCCATTCACTTGGTATAGGTTACATCATTTATTCCTTGAAACTTTTTACACTGCTTTGAATAAGCAAGATGTTTATGTCATTGGTGGAAGTCCCAAATATTGTGTCTATTTTGTCCAAGTTTATTATCATTTTCTGGAATCTTTAAAGGATTTTGGTTAAGATAATTTAATTTGTTAATTAATGTTATATTTTGATATTTTTATGCTTTGTAATACTTTGTTGCTTCTTCGCTGGTGTGGACATTTTGGTTCTTATTCTATGAACACTTTTACCTCATTCTTTTCAACTCTGGTCTTCTGTGGTATCAAAATCCTCACTTTTCAGCGAGGTCTTCTTCTCTGCTACAAGGGCAGATGGGATTTGGGACATAGCCTGCTTTTCTTGATATCTCTCGTCTAAACATAATATGAAATCAAGAATCCATGCAGTTGTTCTGACTTAATTTTACCTTGTCCCCCCCCCCCCATTAGTTATAAACAAATGAGCTGCTTAACATGAGCTGAGAACAAAAAGAGGAGGCAAGGGTTACTGGTGCTGCATGCTTGTGATGTGGTTACTTGAGAATCAGAAAACTTACATTCTTATCCCATGGGATCTTAAGGTAGCCAATTAAACACTGTGGTCTAATGTTTCTTTGTAGGAAAAATAAAGAAACTGGCTTGGATTACTCGGAGGTCTTTTTTAGTTAAAAAAAACACTTTAGTTTCATTTTTTTTGTATGTAGAAATCTTTGAAAACTGTGAGGTTGAGCTGGAAACTATAAACATGAAATACAATGTGTCTGGGGCATAGGATGAATCTAGCCCAGAGTGAGGGTTTAGTCTGGTCTAATTAGGCCAGGATTTCACTGATAAATCTTGATGATTTTATGGTAATGGGCAGAGAATCATTAAGGGTTTTGAAATGAGTACTGACTAAAGGAAAATGAAAATGATACTTTAATATCTGGACAGTGTGGTGTAATTGAATAAGAAACAACTAGAAGCAAAAAGAAGTAGAAAGAAAGACTATCAAGTATTATATGGAAAAACATCCACAAGGTTGAAATCTAATGATTTCCAGCATCTGTTTTGCAGATAATAAAGAATTCTGAGAAAGTGATGGGAAATACTACCTAAGGAAACAATATGACACAGCTGAAAAAATAGTAAGTTGTCAGGGCATTGTAGAAGATCTTTAAGAACTGGGCTCCCACCCACCCAAATAAGTAAGCCCTTTTAGTAATATCATACTAATAAATATTTCTCCCTCCTTTTTCTGCACCTTACTCACAGTTCCCCAACACCAATAACAGGTAATGATGCTAAGAAGCGTCAACTAACAAAAACGGGCCAAACAATAGTCTTTCTTAGGAATAGGGACTACAAAAAATGACTTTTGTTATTAAGTTTTTGGATGATTAAACTGGGAGAAGACATAGCTGTTTTTTGTCATTTGCGGAGGGAAGCAAATACTTCCTGGATATAAACAAGGCCAAATTGGGACTAGACTCAGCATAGTGTCACTCTAAAATAAAAATATTACAAATCCAATCCCCAAAGCAAAGAAAACCAATGTAATACTTTAATACAGGTCCTTGTGAGTGACTGATGGGGAAAAGGATTTTACTACGTAAAAAATTTGGAGACTTTCTAATCACCTCATTTCCACACTCTCTTCCCAAAGTGACACTGATCATGTCTATAGCTACAAATCAATCCTCCCTCTCACTCCATCATTTTCCAAGGTGATTCTGTGCCACATGGCTGTAGCTCCATTATTAATTCTTCCCTATGCAGCATCATTCATCTATAAAATGCTCTAGTTCTCAAGACTTTATCAAATCTTTTTTCTTCCTTGTTTCAATAAACACAAGGAAAGCTCTGTAAGTTACAAGTTTGGAAGAAGCGTATCTGTCTTCGTGGGTTAGAGCAGGACATGAGCAGTGGGGCATAGAGAAAACTCTCATAATACATTAAATTTGTTTTACGTAACCCACAGAGAAAAATATGTCTAAAGTGAGAGGATGCCATGGAGCAGGTGCACAAGGAAGAGGGACCCTAAGACTCAAGAAAGAGAGTAAGAGTTGCCTTTAATTTATGACGCTTCACCCACAATTAACGTTCTTACTTTTCTGAGGCCCATCTGGACTTGGGGAAGAAAGTGAGACACCGTGGACTTCTTATTTAATCCCCACGCCTCCTGCCTCGTGACTCCTAATCAGAGGTGTTCAGTTACTCATGATATAAGAATTCTAAGGCCAACTTTCTCTACATAGAAGTCTAAAAGTTTATCTTTCAAAACTGGAGAGATTCAAGTACCTCATGAGCTGTAGTAATTATTCTCCAAGTTAAAATCAACTGCACTTGAATCAAAGGAGAAGTAAAATTAAAACTCAGACAAGGAGGAGGAAATAATGACGTCATATAGATGACTTTATCATAACCTTTAGCACCTACCTTTCAGAGCAAATATAATCTGTGTATAAATCATATATTTATGAAACCGCTTTACTGCAAATTTTAATATAGACTACATAACAATAGCCACTCATCATTTTTACAAGTTTTCCTAATAGTATACTTGAAAATTTAATGAATTTTATCTTAAATGTTTGAGGGTTTTTTTTTTAATCATGGTGAGACTAGAAATGTCATTATATTGCTTACTTAATGTTTATATTAAAAGTTTGCATAACAAAATCTCACAATAAGCTTATGTATTGCTTATATATGTAATGAAAATCATAATCATCATGTGATATAATTGCTACAAAACTATCATAATTATCATCATAGTCTACTCTCTTTATTCACTTAACAATATTTAAAATTATCTTGTTTGCAGATTTTCTACCTCCTTCCACTTGACTGAGAGTTTTGTGAGAGTAGGGGCCTTGCCTGCCTTGTTCTTTCTATTCTTCATACCTAGAACAGTTGCTCAGACTTACTGAGGCTCCATAGTCAAATAGTCCTAAAAAGATAATAGGAAAACCAGTCATTGTGTGTTTCTGATGTTATACTATCTATCTATCTATCTATCTATCTATCTATCTATCTATCTATCATCTATCATCTATCTCTATATCTAAATATCTATCTGTATATATTATACAATATATACAATATATGAAGTATTCTTGCAAAAATGTTTAATTAAAAGATGACCACTACATTAAAAACTAATGATGTACTATATGCTGGCTAACTAACCAAAGCTCTAGATTTAATTTCCAATTTACAGAAATACAGAGCATATAGACACTGTGGAAACAGTAAATACAATGTGGAAACAATATATAAGTATAGAATAAGAAACATTCCATTAGGCAGATTGCCTGGGGTCCCCTAAAATTAAGTGTTTTTTTGGAAAAGGTATAACTCTAATTGATTTAAAATGACTAAAAGTGGAAATATAACATATCAAAATTTATGGGATGTAGAAAAAGAGATTCTAAGAAGGAAGTTCATACTGAGAAATGCCTACCTCAAGAAAAAAAGAGTCTCGAATAGACAACCTAACTTTATACCTGAAAGAACTAAAGTAAGAACAAATGAAGCCCAAAGTTAGTAGAAGGAAGGAAATAACAAAGATTAAAGCAGAAATAAATGAAATAAATACTAAAAAGACAATAGAAAAGATCAATGAAATTAAGAGCTGGTTCTTTGAAGAGATAAACAGAATTGACAAGCCCTTAGCTAGGCTCACCAAGAAACAAAAGAGAGAGCTCAATAAATAAAATCAGAAATGAAAAAGGAGGTATTACAACTGATACCACAGAAATATAAAGGATAATAAGAGATTACTAAGAACACTGATAGGCCAACAAATTGGACAACTTAGAAAAAATGTATAAATTCCTAGATTCATGAAGAAATAAGAAATCTGAACAGAGCAATTACTAGTAGGGAGATTGAATCAGTAATCCAAAACCTCCCAATAAACAAAAGTCCAGGTGAAAGCTCTACTGTTGAATTCTACCAAACATTTAGAAAAATTAATACTTATCCTTCTTAAATTTTTCAAAAAAATAGAAGGAACTCTTGTAAACTCATTTTATGATGCCAGCATAACCCTGATACCAAAACTAGACAAGGATGCCACAAGAACATAGATGCCAAAAGCCTGATGAACATAGATGCAAAAAGCCTCAAGAAAATATTAGCAAACTAAATTCAACGATACCTTAAAAGTATCATTCACAACGATCAAACAGGATTTATTCCAGGAATGTGAGGATGATTCAACATCCACAAATCAGTCAATGTGATACATCACAATAACAAAATGAATGATAAAAATCCTAGGATTATCTCAAAAGATGCAGAAAAAGCATCTGACAGAATGCAACATTCATTTATGATAAAATCTCTCAACAAAACATTGTACCTGTTGAAGGAATGCACCCTCAACATAATAAAGGTCATACATGACAAGGCCACAGCTTGAGTACATCTTATGAAACACTGAGTAAGAAGTACCCAGTTTAGCTCTCTTGAATTTCTGACTGCTGAGCCTGTGAAATAATGAATGTCTATGGTTTTTAAGCTGCTAAGTTTAGGGTAATTTGTCACTTCGAAGAGGTAACTAATCCAAACCCTTCAAAAAGTACTTTGATTTTCTGCACTAGATTTCCTATGTAAAGCTCCTGAAATGAAGAATGTTTATTTCTTTGATATTTTCTGGAACACCAACAATTCCATCAGTCTTGTATAAAACTGTTCAAAAGAAGTCTTATTTACTTACTGCATGCCTATTAGGACATCCATGACCTAAACTGAATTTCTAGAGAGGAACAGAGGCATAGAGTAAAAGGAGTAAGGAGGAAGAGACAACAAAATCAGAAAGAATTAGAAAAAAATAAGTAGGCAAAACGAAATGAGGAAAAGTGTTCAGAGAAGTCAACAAAATGTTTGTCTTTGATGATAATTGCTACCAAATAATTCACATTACTCTTATTTTATTCCTGAGCCAGACATCTTTGCATTACTTTATGTTATTTTTTTACTTGCCTCAACTTTTACAATGAAAATTTAAAGATCCAATCATTGAAAATAAATAAATAAATATCCAATAATTGGTCTCAGGAGTAAAGTAGTAGGTAAAATATTTGTATTTTTATACATATATAAACATATAAATGAAAATTTAAAGATGCAATAATTGGTCTCAGATATGAGTAAAGTAGTAGGTGAAATATTTATGTATTTATATTTATCATACTTCTTATTTACATTTAATATTTATATATTCACCATTTTAACTTCTGGTTTGTAATTGGCGAATACACATTTTTAAAGCTCCATAATTTCCTTTAAATTCTTAATATTATGTTTTTCCTAGTGGAAAAACATAGATAAGAACATCATTGATCACAATCGATATACGCGTGGCATTTTATAAGTGAAATGTAGCATTCACCTTGTGTTTCCTTGAGCTTGCAGGGAGTTTGGCAGTGTTTCCACCAGAGACGAGCATTCCATTTGGGGACTGAATTCAAGACTGATAGCCTTACAGACCAGTAGAAATATCTCCAGGCTAGGGTGGAAAATTGATGGGTGGGAGTAAAGGGGCCACCATGACTCCGTTTGCTTGTAAGTGTATGTGACTTCAAATTTATTTTACTTGCACAAAACTTGAAAATAATTCCTTGGTATCTCCCTGTTGTCATTTCTTTGTAAGACCTTATATGGAGAGGTTAATAAGGAAAATTGTGTTTTCTGAAATGATTAGGCCAGCAGCATAGAGAGAATAGAAATAACTTCTCCCACTCTTCCAAGTAGAGCAGGCTTAACATTTCTGAAAACGGTAAAGACAAATAATTTGAGTACACTCTGAAGACTCACACGAGACAATACGTGTAAGTAGAGAAAGATCGTTTGTAGCTTCTAACCATCTTAACTGGTTTCAGTTGCATCTATCATTGCAATTCAGTCGCATCTCCTTAATAAAGGAGACATTTGCTGAGGGCAAGGCATCTTGGCACACGTAGTACAAGGACTATATCAAAAGAAAGAATTTCAGCGAGCTATTTTTATTATTAATAATATCAGACAGGTGATCTTCAACATACACTCTGTTGTTTTCCTAGAACTAATATGAATGTTAATTTAAATATTAATCTAATTAACGGGGTGTGTGCATGTGTGTGTGTGTGTGTGTGTGTGCATGTGTGTGGTGTTATGCGGTGTGCACTTGGTGCAAGGAGAAATGGTAAACACAAAAAGAAGTCAGGGTTTTGTGTTGTGTTTTGTTTTTTCCATTTAGATACGATTTCCCATAGAAATGACAGTATGTTTGTCCACAAATACTGCTGCTCGCTCTTCCTTGGCTCCTGTGTCCAAGGAAATACCCAGCATTTTAGCTGGCCAGAGTTTCACAGAGCAGATTGAACTGATACAAGGAAAAAGCTTTCTAAAGGCTATTTTTGGTCTGTAGTGCCCGGAGAGTCCATTCCAAGGCTCAGTTCATGGATTTTGAAGGCAGCAAGTCAGAGAATCTGGTCTAGCTTTTGGAAACTGCCCTGTTTGGAAAGAGCATGGAACATGGGACTACAAGTTGCTTTGTGAAGGGCTCTGGGGAAGATCCTGCATGCATGAATCTTTGCCTCGCTGTGTTCACTTTCTGGACCAAGGTTTTCCCACTGTCACAAGGTGGTTATATTAAAAAGGGCAAGATTTAACTGTGATCTTCGAGAGTAAGACCTATGTTTGGTGTATACTACATTTATACCACAACTCTAAGCTTAGCCTAAACACAAGCTTCCATGGTAAGGTTTTTTCTCAAATGTAGAAAACTGTACTGCCAACTGAAGTTAGTGCTTCGATTTGAAACTGATTATAGAACCTCCGTATTTGGTGGAGGGGAAAACTAAGCCAGTCATCAGAGTCCACAAGCTGGTCCATTAATTACACTGAAACGGTAGTTCTGAGCACATCCCACCAGAACCTAATGGTGCCAAATGAGGAATATTTTCCTTCTCTGCTGTAACCCTGAAATGAAATGTACATTTTTCTTACTGAGTAGTTTCACTAACAAGGCCAAAAGGTAGTGAAAGCCCGTCTCTCTCTGAGAGAAAAATCATCTCTGATCAATAATTTCCCTCTGATGCTCGCTCTGTAATGTATATCAGAGCCCGGGCTGCAAGAAGCTGAGTAACCTGCTCCCACCCACCGTGTGGCCAGGAGCCAGCGAGGCACTTAGCAGAGCTCTTGGTCCTCCACTAGCCTTTGAAGGCATTTTATGCATCTGAACATTGGGAGTCTTTTTGACTTCCCCAACAGCAAACATAAATTTCACTCTAATATTGTTACAAAAGAAAGTCAGTTAAGAACACAGCACTTGTATCAAAATGTTCAGACTGACTTTTAGTGTGTAGCATTCTACTCCAAGAAGTACAGGGGTAATTAAAATATAACTGGAAAGGTGATAATGGAATACAATAGAATCCAAAATCATCCTGTGTGACACTGAGCTTTGTTTTGTTCTTGATAGGGTACTACACAAAATCATAAGCAACATCTGCTCTTAACTGAATGGAAAAACAGAAGTTTAAGTTATGATATTTCAAATGACACCAGCCACAGACAAGCCAAGGAAGATAAGATGCTGGTAAAATCCTTGGACAGCCTTGGAGGAGAAAGATACATTACCAGTGAAAGAGCATACGTTTTGAATACAAATGAAATTTGTACACCCACTTGCCTCCCCCCCAGCAATAACAAAGCAAATGATTTTGCTGCGCATTACTTAAACCTTGCTTAAATTATCACTTCTAAGTCATCAAATCCATTTATTGTAATAATGGAAAAAATTCATCCGGCACCAAAATTTGCTTGTAAAAAATAATCTAATAGTTTTCTATTACTGTTTTTGTGGAAATAATGATTTTCATGGCAATTAATACTGGTATATTGGCTTTACTTCATTCTACTTTATTTAAACAATTAAAATGCTGTTAATGCTATGAAATAGAAGACTCTATCTGACTCTGAATAAAAATCACTCACTACTTTCCACTGCTCCTTTTGGTCCTTTTAATGTGAGGATATTTACCTTGTGATTCAATAGACAGTGAAAAATATTTCCCTTTTTCTTCAAAATTCTATTTGAAATCTCAAGAGTCTTTCACCTTTAACTGGCAGGTTTCATGACCAAGCAAACTTCCTACTGTTGATTAAGAGTGGTTCCAAAATACAGTGCTTGCTGTATATGTGCACGCACACACACACACACACGTATGTAATCACCTCTTATGTTTGTAACATGATGAATTCAGTGGAAGAATAAGATATTTCTTGTCCCTCTAAAACTCCTACAGTGTGAGACTTAAAATAGCTGTTATCACCAAATATTTTATAATGTGACACAGTCTTATTTCATAAATTTCACTACTAAATGATATTTTATTGTATGAATAACCCAAAATATATTGATCTAGTCTACTGAAAATGGACATCCAGTGTTTTGTGCTGGGTCTGGGTGCATGTGCGTGTGTGTTTTCTTTATTATTAGCAATGCTTCCAAAAGGGACATTATTTAACATGTCATCTGATGAACATGTGTGTATTCTGCAGCATGTATGTATACACACAGATATGTATACATGTGTACATAAACACATGCATGTGTGTAGTATGGATGTGTGTATATACGTATATGCCTCTATTTAATTATCAGGTTGTATATATGTGCATGTTTAACTTTACTAGGCAATGCCTCACTGATTTCTAATGTGGCTGTATCATTTTATATGCCCATCAAATGTAGATAAGTGATCGCAGGGGTACCGATCCTTGAAAACACTTGTTATTATCAGATTTTAAAGTTTTTGCCATATGATAAGTGTAAATTTTCTTTTTCTTTTTTTTTCTTTGTTTACCAAGATAGTTGAGGGTGTTTAATGGTCATTTGTATTTCCCATTCTATGAAGTTATAGTTACACCTTTATTCACTTTTCATCTGGTTTATTTGTCTTTTTTCTAATTCGTAGAAAGTTTTTATATATTCTGGATATGAGTAAATTGTAGGCAAAATGGGTTGGAAGTATTTTACTTTTTTTAAGGATTTTCTTTTTATTTTTTGTCCTTTTGGTATTTATTAATAAACAGAATGTTTAAATGTAAGATTGTGAAATTTATTGATAGTTCCCCTTTTCACTTAATCTTAATTAAAACATCCTTTTAAACCTACTTATAAAAATATCCTCTTCCATTTTACTCTAGAAATATTCATTCTAGCTTTTAGATATAAATTCCTCAAATTGTTTTTTTAAAGCAACTCTTTTTTTTTTTTAAGATTTTATTTATTTATTTGAGAGAGAGAGTGAGAGAGAGAGAGCACATGAGAGGGAAGATGGTCAGAGGGAGAAGCAGACTCCCTGCCGAGCAGGGAGCCCGATGCGGGACTCGATCCTGGGACCCCAGGGTCATGACCTGAGCCGAAGGCAGTCGCTTAACCAACTGAGCCACCCAGGAGCCCCAAATTCCTCAAATTGTTAAGAGTAGGCAGTTAGTTAAGTTCTAACAGGATGCCTGGAGGCCAGCAAAGAGTAAGGCATGGCTAACGATGAGGAAGTCAGAGGTCCATCCTGGCAGCACTCTAAAACTAAACTATAAGAAACCAGGTCAAACCAGACCAGCCCAAGATGGCTCACAAAGTAGGCCAAAGTTCACAGTGTTTCTGCATTATACTACAGTACCATACTAAAATCTCCTCCCTAAGGGTGCCATGACAAGAAACCTATGACCAAATAAGGAAAAAAAAAAAACAGAACCCACATTCCTGGAAGAGACCACCCGGCTTCCAAGAAATCCCTGCCTCAAGTAGTGAATATTCCATCCTTTGGTTAACAGCTATCAAAAGACAGAAACCCAAAACCCAGTGGGCAAAACTCTCCCTTCCGCTCACCTGCTCTCACATCTCCAGAGCTTACTTTGGCTTTAATAAACTTTGCTGCTTGGACTGCTCTTCCACTGTGTTTTTTAGTTTTTTTTTTTTTTAAGATTTTATTTATTTCTTTGACAGAGAGAGACACAGTGAGAGAGGGAACACAAGCAGGGGGAGTGGGAGAGGGAGAAGCAGGCTTCCCGCTGAG
This sequence comes from Callorhinus ursinus, assembly GCF_003265705.2. Taxonomy (NCBI): domain Eukaryota; kingdom Metazoa; phylum Chordata; class Mammalia; order Carnivora; family Otariidae; genus Callorhinus; species Callorhinus ursinus. The sequence goes on along the minus strand of NW_027397073.1, from coordinate 11,263,063 downwards.
CAGGGAGCCTGATGCGGGGCTCGATCCCAGGACCCTGGGACCATGACCTGAGCTGAAGGCAGCCGCTTAAAGACAGCCACCCAGGCGCGCCCCGCTATGTTGTTTCTGTCCTTGAATTCTTTCTCCTGATAAGACAGACCAAGAGCCTCCTGCGACATTATTTGGACCCGCTGGATCGAGGCCTCAGGGCCTGAGGTTCCCTCAGTCCACCTGGCAACAAAATCATTTTTGTTGTTTGTATGTGTGCTGAAAATTTCAGTTCATTAAATCACATTATAAGAACTGTTATGTATGATTTGTTTTCTACCATAATGTTTGTTTTCTATTTCCTTTTTTTTCCCCCCTCTCTCTGTCTTTCTTCATTTTGGCCATTTATTTGGATGGAGTTTCCCTTCCATATTTCATTATTTTTTCTTAACTAATATGGAAGTTATACTTACTATGTCTTCATAATTTTGTGGTTGCCTTTGGAATTTTAATATTCACTTAAAATGTTCAAGCATAAATATTTTTACCTTTTTTCCTAGACAATACAAAGATCTGAAAATTATTTCACTCTAAAACCTCTGCTCTCCCCTCCCCCCTCCTAATAACACACAGCAGCTCATAATCTTGGACTTCAGTTCTTTCTACCTTGGTTCCTTTAACCACAAAACCTAGATGTTTTCTTTGTTGTTGGGATTCATGCTTTGTTTAACATTTACATTATTTACCATCATTTTATACATTTAATACATTCTTCCTGGTTTACTAAGACCCAGTTTTTAGAATCCTAGATACAGACAAATAAACACAGGCAGATGCTAACGGCATTGTTGTTCACCCTCACAGATGTTTATTTCTGCTATTTTTTTTGATTTCCAAAAGTTTAGCTATGTCTTTTAAACTCATGTTGTTAATATATTATCCAGAGAGGAGTTGGTCTTCACATCTAGTTTACCATTTGGAGAAAAAAATGGAAACAAACCCAGCATCTTGAAAGAAAAGAATGGCGGGTAAATTTTTCAGAGGACTATTTATTGTGTAAGATGCCAATATCCATAAAGTATTTGAAAATTTGGGGAAATAAAACAACTTGAAAATTTTAGCAAAAGGTAGTGTGTAAGTTTTCCGAAATATCCCTCTGACCCGAAGAGTTGGAAATGATGAATGGCAGGGGTGGTATAGACACTTGGGTATTACTAACAGAGGAATGTCTGTAAGCAAGGCATCTTTGGAAAAATAGAAAGTCTCCGGCTTATGAGAATTAAAATAACTCTTTATATATTTGAAAGCCTGTCACAACAACATAAATTTCATCAGTGAACAGAGTTTAAAATACCATTTTCCCTGAGTTGATTCGTATTTTGTTTCACTGGTCTGTCATAACAATTACTGATTTCTTTACCTGACAATGGCCATTGATATTAAGGCTTAAGAATGGGATTTTTTTTTTAAATACCACTCATATACATTCAGAAGGAGATAGAGTTGAAAGTTAAATGTTTCTCACTGAAAAAAAAAACCATTCCTTTAATTTTCTGCCCACTGAAGTGTTGCCATCTCATGTCATTTTAATATGCAGTTAACCAGAGGATGGAAATGCTATGATTTATTGTGACAGGGTAAATAAAGCAATAAGAGCAAATCTAATTTAAGCATGCATCACTGAGCATGCCTTTTCACTCCCGCTTGATAGCTACCCAAAATGATCCAATGAAAAATAAAAGGCGAGGTGCATTAAAAGTGGGAGACTGACTGGCTTTCGAGTGCACTAAGAGCCTGTTGTGTAGTTAGGGTTCTGCACATCTTCCTGACTTCTGGCTGAGAGCTGGGAAAGGCTTATCATGATCTTCTTAAGCATTTTTTCACTTCCTGCTGCTCTTTGAACCATTGAGCATAGCTGATTCTTCTATCAGGAAGCCTAGGTTTGAAATTTATCTCTCCCATTTACTAGCTGGGGGTTCCTGGACAAGTTCTTTAACAAGCTATGCCTCCCTTTCTATGTCTATAAAACGGAAATACAAATCATGTCAAACTAACACAGGTCTGTGAGTGTTGAATGAGATAATATGTGTAGAGCACTTAGCGATTGTATAGTAGTTATAAAAGCTCAGTAAATAACTAGTCATTTTTATTAATATTAAACTTAAGTATAAGTAAAAAAAAATGCCTTGAATAAGTGGAGACACTCAATTTAACACCTTGCTCTCAAACAGAAAAATAATATGAAAACAATCTGTCTTCCAACTGCCAATTAGCTAGATTCGGAGGGTAAATATTTAACACTCTATGTGAAATGTGTATAACTTTGATGGCTCCCCACATTCAATCTGGCTGGGGTCAGTCTTTATTTTGAAAGCCACAGAAGATGTTTCCAGTATCACTCTCCTTATTTTCTCCCTTCTCTCATGTGTCTACCCCGAGTTTTCTTTTCAACATTTTCTTGATAACTTTAATTTCTCTTACCAAACACCTTGAGTAAAGCATTACCACAAACAAACAAAAGAAAGAAACAAAACAAGATTTTCTCTAAGAAGAATTCTACTTTTATTTCTGGGTCAACACACTCAAATTCTATGTGGATTTTCAAATCATGCTACACTTCCTCCCATTATAAAAGACTGTTTTATGCATGCCCCCCCAAAAAAAAGAATAGTAAAAACACACTTTTCAATGTAGGCCAAATTGTGTTATTGTGCTGGCTGTTGATGTTCTTATTGAGAGCCTAGAGCATAATTTTGGCTTTTTCACATTCTGTAGATGATTGGAAAATGTGGTAAGATGGTATTTTCAAGGAACCCTATGGCATTAGTGAATAGAAAAACAAGGCAGGACTGATAAGGAAGGCTGACATGAAATGCTCACTGAGTACCAGGCACAGAGCTAAGTGGTTTATAGACATTTGTTTAATACAACTACCAGATGAGAAATGTTAGTAGCTGGATTTTTTACAGAAGAAACTGAAGGTTAAGGAATTTGCTCAAGGTCACACAGCCAGAACTTGAAGCCAAACTTTGAACTCACGTTAACTACTGCTAGTTCTCAGTACGCTAATAATGTTTCCACGGAGGAGCCTGCATTGTTACTGAAGAGAAAACCACGGAAGCCTTAATAGCTAACCTTCTAAAGAGTTCGCAATCTCGTGAAAATGTGTTGCTTAATCAAATGCTATGATTTGAGTCCATACACACGTACATACCAGCTTTGTTCCTACAGATCTTTGTTGTTGTTGTTGTTGTTGTTTTGCTGCTGTTGTGGTTGATCAAACATTTTAGTTACAGAAAAATAACTTCATTTACTTCCATATTCTGAATAACATAAGTACGCTAAAAATTCTGCTTCACTGAATTTACTATCGTTATGTCCTGATTTTTAAAATTTTATGTTTAATGTGGAATATGGGTAGGGTTTCAAAATAAAATCTGAGAACTAGTTCATTTTTTTTAAAAAAAGGATGAAAATACAAAGTAGCTGAAATCACGTAAGTTGTGACACATAGGTTAATGTTCATGAAGCTTTCCAAAAGGAACAAGCCAGAAAAGGAACTGAAAGCAAATACCATCCACTCTCATGTATTTGGTACCAATTCTAAAATGTGTAGAATGCATTTAGGTTTGAAGAGCTGATTTACTATTGTATCTATATATTTATATATTATATTGCAGTGGCATCTATGCCCTGCTGGCCCAGTAGACCAAATTGCTTGTCTCCCAGGGCAAGTCTCAGCACAGGAGAAACTATTTACCTATATTTCCTAAAGGAATGAATGTGTGACTAACCAATGAATGAATGAACTTCTGGGTTGTGTGACTATGAGCAGATATATTTTGCTTTATTTTTCTGTTTTCCACATTTTTACCACCAAGGTTGTATTTTTTTATATAGAGATAATAAACTTTATTTTCATGAGTCCCTGTGCTTAGGGAAGTGAGAAGTCAGGTTGAATGTCACTGAAGGGAGTATACACATTTATCTCCCAAAGATCCAAGCCCACCAAAGCTGTGATGCTTAGTAGCTCAGTTAGCTCAGTGTACACCCTAAATCTCCTCATTAGCATTCCATACTTGAGGTGTAGCATGAAGGGGACCTTCCCTTTTCTAACAGAAACATGAAAAGGAAGGGAGATGAAAAGAACAGTGAGGGGAAAAACACTTCACTATGAGGAGAAATGTCCTCGGCTAGAGTTCATGATACTTACAAGAAGAATCTAAGCATAATTATGAAAACATCAAAAAATGTATATTTTAGCATTGTTTTCACTCCATAGGCCATTTGATGATGGGTGTAAGATTTATTGAGGAAAGATTTAAAAAGTTACTCATCAACAACACAAGGTCATACAATGAAACCTCTTCTGCATCTGTAAACTCCTAGGGGTGTTTTTAACATTACTTTTCATTCTCTTCTTTGAACTCACTGTCCTTTGTCCTCTTATTAAAGAATATCAAGGTCAAATATTTTGTCACTGCCTTTGATGAATTACTTTTATACTCCAGAAATTCCACAGAGCCAGATTTCTCTGTGTGTGCATATAGATCATTGTATAGTTATAGTTGAGAAAACAGTCTCAAAAAACATTAAACAAATAGGTCAAGATCATCTAACAAATACAAGGTAGAAAATGTAGACCTTTGACTCCAATACTTGTGATCTTTCTATCACCCCAAGTGCCCCATGCCACATAACAGTGGAGAAGGCAAATGTAGAATGACGAAGAAATTCTAAACTTGTTTGAGGAGAAGAATGGTGGCAATTCTAACCAAAGTAGGAGACGTAAGAAGAGGAATACATTTTGAGGAGACAATGAAAAATCTTGACTTAGAATTTTGAGTTTAGTACAGAGATGATTGCGGGGGTTAGACTGTTCTGGTGCATATAGCATGCAACTGTAGCTATACCATATGATACCACTAATAATTATTATGTCTAAATCCAAAACATTTAAGGAGATTTCACATCATTATTTACAGCAGACCCTTGACAAAAGAATAATTTGCCACGTACTTCAACTTGACTCAATAACAAAACTCTTCCCTCCTCCAAAATAGTACTGTCCACTTTAAAGAACATAATGAGCAATGAATGCTTTTATTGCCATCTCTAAATCATCAGTGAGAGCATGTATATAAATGCTGCCAGTTTTCATCAAACCCAGTTACTGGTTGCTGTGATCTTAGGAAGCTATGGATCATTTTTGATAAGCAGATTGGTATGGGAAAAAATTCTGTACAAAACATGAAGTTCTTACAGTTTTGTCGGTCCTTTGTGTGTGTCCATAGGTCATGACATTTTTGCTTAGCCTCTGTGATATTCACAAGGCACAGGTTCAGGTTCACATTTTTTAAGTGGATCATTTCTTCATTTTTTCCCTCAGGTTCTAGTCTCAGATCATTTGCTTGGTTGTTAGCAGTTAGAAACACACATTTAAAGCTTTTGAGAGAGAGGGTTCAAGAGGGGAGGGAGTGGGGGGATGGGTTAGCCTGGTGATGGGTATTAAAAAGGGCACGTATTGAATGGAGCATTGGGTGTTATATGCAAACAATGAATCATGGAACACTACATCAAAAACTAATGATGTAATGTATGGTGATTTACATAACATAATAAAATAAAATTTCTTTTGAGAGAATACAACATAGCAGGAAGATTATTATGATGACTGTAGACACCATAATTTTCAACATTTGGAGTGCACTTTGAGGCCATGGTCCCCCAGACCCAAAAGAATCAAAATCAAAGAAGTCAAAGAAAGACCCTGCTGAAAGAGTCACCTTTTAAGCCAAGTGTCTTGCTCCTTGATTTCATGTAATTGAGCTTTAACTTCCCTTGAAGTGTCAATCCAAGACACGGCAGGTGGTGTTACCACAGCAGAAACCCTGCTCAGCTAGAAGATACTCAAGGGCTAGCCTCCTTTCAAGAACTTTGGCCAGAGACTCTAAGGATCTTTGCTGAGAAGCTTTTGTCTTAACAACCGATTCGGAAATTTTAGGAATTAAGAAGTTCCTGATCATAGTCTTACATTTCCCTAACCAAGGAAGTAGGGACCTGCCAAAGGGAGTGAATCCTAAATCATGAAAGCCTCCTTGTAGGCCTTTTCTAACTCAATGATGTAAATTAAGGGGAGTCAACCAATGAGTTGTCTTATTTTGCTTGTGAAAAATTAGGGGCATGGTTAGATTTTCTCCTAGCCTGAAATAAAAGGTTGGTCTACATTCCAGAGGTTAACCCCACCCTTAGCAGTAGGAGACACAAATGAGAGCATTATCATTCTAGGCCAATACCAGAATAAAGGAAAGAAGAAAGGGTTTTACTAAAGTATGAAGTCTTTATCTGTTGTTTTGGGTGGAAGCAGTCTACCTCCGTGTCAGCTCCTTCCCTTCCACATCAATTTGATTTGGAGGTCTTCAGCATCTGGATAGGACCAGCTGTCAGCTGGAGCCTTTTTTAGCTGTGTGATGTGCACTTAGGCTTAATACCTTCTGGGAGGTGGTAACTGAGAGTAGTGCCCTAAATTTTGATCACATCTCCCAGTTAAAGCTGAGTGTTGATTTAAAAGGCACAATTCTTTTCTTTTAAAGATTTATTTATTTTAGAGAGAGAGAGAGCACGAGCAGGAGGGGCAGAGGGAAATGGAGAGAGAATCTCAAGCTGACTCTGAGCTGAGCATGGAGCCCAGTGCTGGGCTTGATCTCATGACCCTGATATCTCGACCTGAGTGAAAACCAAGAGTCAGATGCTTAACCAACTGCGCCACCCAGGTGCTTCTAAGAAGGTAGAATTCTTAAAACCACAGGCCCAAAATGGTGCCACTTAGGCCAAGTCACCAAACCTCAAGTTCTTATAAATTTTATAATCTTGATATCTTGGTGTGGGTGAACATGTACACACACACACTCTCTAAAAGTTATTTAAAAAATTAATAATGAGGGGCACCTGGGTGGCTCATTTGGTTAAGCATCTGCCTTAGGCTCAGGTCATGATCTTGGGGTCCTGGGTTTGAGCCTGCATTGGGCTCCCTGCTCCAGTAGGGAGTCTGCTTCTACCCCTCCTGCTCCTCAGCCCACTTGTGCTCTCTCTTCTCATATAAATAAATAAAATCTTTTATAAAAAAAAATAAAATAAATAAATATTTAATAATGACTACCAGATTTGAAGCTACTTCTAAGTCAATTATTAACAAAAGATGTAAAACTAGACAAAAGTTTTATGGAAAACCAATGCATTGAAATAATTCTGTAACTCAAAGGTCTAGATAGGTCCTATCCAATTTTGCTATTTGGGGTAAGCAATTTCTTTTTTCTGAGTGTCACTCCTTTTTCATGTGATATGAAAAACAAAATAATAATGCTGTCTTCTGCAAGTTGTTACACAAGTCATATGAGACTATATAAGCAAATATGCTAATGATATACATATTTAAGACATTTTCCCTATTGTCAATATCATGTTTTATTTATTTATAACTTGCCTTTCTCTATAAAAGTTTGAAGCGACTTATGAAAATATACTAATAAAGCATAAAATTGTAAATAATATTTACATTCAAGACAAAAAATAATAAAAGTCAGAAGGACAAGACCAAGATTATTGCATTATTACTATTAATAGAAGCACAAAAAGAAATAGGGAGGGGGTAATTTGAGTTCTTCAATTTCAAAAGCATTTTATTTGCCCTACTTTGCTACAGCTCTATTTTATACACCCTTAGAGTTGTGCAATCTATAATACACAAAGGTTGGTTTATGGGTCAAGAGGCAGCTTCATTAAAAAAAAAAAAAATCCCCTTTATGTTGCTGGAGGGCAGTTGTTACCCAGGTCTTATTTTATTATTTCACTTTTCTAGTACAGGAAAAAATCAAGATCATTCTAATTTCTAATAGCATAGGGTTTAATATCATGAAAATAACAAAAACAAGACCAGAGACATTGCAGTGGTTATACCACATACTACTTTATTAATACATGATGTCAGTTGCATGCCCATTTCCAGAAATGTAACAATTGCAAGGAATGTAAACGAGGATTTTTTTTAAAAAAACAACCCATAGCAGATGTTTGCAAGATTTTTCCCCCTACTTAGAACATAATAAACATATGGAATGGCCTATCAGGCACAATTGCTGAAGCAAAACACAAGGATCATTCAAGAAACAATTAGATTCTGTTCTAAAGAAATGGAATACTTAAAAAGGATGAGTCCTGATGGGCCTATAGTCCTGATGAGCAAATAGCTCCAGCTAAACCCTTTATGATTCTATCTCCATCTGAATGTAAATATCACCACAATGTACTCAGATCAAGATTTGGGAGCACTGTGGAGATTTTTCTCTTCTGCAAGAGAAGAGTGAGTGTTGATAATATTCCATGTCTATGTTGTAAAACGCCCACATGTGGTAACATTGTTTGCATTCTCTTTCATATTAAAAGAAAGAAGATGTTTCTCATCATCTTAATGTCTTCATTTTTTAGATAATGTTTAGTGGAGCTGAGATTTTTTTAAAGAGTAAAATCAATTTTAGGCATATTTCAAGGCATATATTCTAAGCGGCATCAGGAAGTAAATTTGGGAAATAAATCAGGGAGTAAATAAAAATTATGAATTTACAAGACAGAGTACAGCATAACGCCATATGCAGACAAGAAACCTCTGGAATTCAATGCCACACTGAAAGTGGTTTGTCCTTGAACAGCTAAATTTAGTGTAGCATGATTGACCATGGCCCTAAGAAAATGTAATTTTATGTATTGCAGTATGAAATAATAGTCTATCTGTAGTTGGGGTGCAGGTGTACATGAGCACCTGGCTCCAAGGGTCCCAAACAGATGGGTTTTGGCCACCTATCACCGACAAAATCTAAAGGAGAGAGGAGTGGTGGCAAAACAAAAAAGGAATTTACCCCAGTGACGCCAACACAGGACAGCAGACTAGCATCTCAAAGACTGTCTCCAAAGTGCTGAAAATACTTACAGGTTTCGGTAAAGAAACTGTGGGACAAAAGGGGATGGGTATGTGCAAGTGGGCAGTGAAGGTCAAATGGATCACTGATCACTGTCTTGGAGTCAATCATGTGGTCTTGCAGGCTCAGGGCAGACCCTATTGCTTGAAGGGCTAGTTTCAGTTCCCTTCCGGGGATGCTTTGCCCTGAGCCAAGAGACTAGCTGGAAAAGGAGAACCAAATGAGAAACTGTGAGGTCAAAATGGAGGTGGTCCAAGTCCTCTTTCCTACCCTTACAGGAAAGGCTATCTCTTGCATGCATTTATTGCCTGCTATGTGGCTGCTTAAGAATGGACCTTGGGTCTGAAAGGCTTCCTTCCTAAGAGGTAAAAAGCTCTCAGTCTGTGCTGGGCTTACAGGTTGCGGGAGAATATCTTTCTCTGCTCCAGACCCAGTGTGTGCTCCTATGTTTGTCCTAAGTGTGTGCATAATATGGCACCCAGCCCATCCCAACTAGTCTGTCTATTCCCCGAAGGGTGGGGACAAGGTCCTTCACCTGCATCACAAGAGTAATGCAGATGCTCACTATTAAAGGTGATCTTGCTCTGTCTTTCCCCAATTCGAGTAGATCTTCATTCCAACCAGGGCTTGTGGAACTCATGTCTTTCTCAGCCTCCTTGACACATGCTGTGGGTTGACATCCTGAGACAGTTGCTCTTGGTGGCAGACATTGCTGTGCTCTCTGCTATCCTCCGTGAAGCCAGACTCCTCCCCTGGAGATGGGAGTGGGTGTTATTCAACAATCCTAATAGTACATGCACTTTTCTTTCTTTATCCCAGTGTGCTTTTTTTAGAAACCTAGGATTTTACAGCATCCTAAAAAATGTAAATTTACTTTATCATCCATACCTGTCAGTCATGAAAATTTGGTTGAATTATTTTTGTACAGTGTATATTATGAAAATGAATAGCTCTGTGTTTTCCAAAAATTAAAGTAGTATTTGAGTGTATGTTTAGACTACATATGGCACTACCGTTCTAAGATCTGGCTATGCTTTCCAGGGGCTGCTAATTGTTCCTTCTCTTTTCCTGTTGAGGATTCATTTACCTGACTCATAACATCAATATGTATGATCAATGTATTATTGTAGACAACTATGATAGTGATGTCTAGAAAAGGGTTCACTAATCAGATAGAAGATATTAGCTGTTCAGTAAATTATGAAGAGAATCAGTTATTTCGATAAATACCATTTTTATATATCATTCACATGGTAAGAGGTAAGCCTTAAAATAGTATTAATTTGTAATGTACTCTGAATTCTCCTTTGTTTTGTTGCTTAGTGAAGTTGGATCAAACACCAAAATAGCATGAATTGTATTTTCCAAGTAAACTTAAATTGGCCATCTAAGTACTCACGTGAACTATTGTAAGTATAGAGGGAAGAAATTTTAGTTTTAGCTTAGTCAGTAAAAATTATTAGTTTGGGGTGCCTGGGTGGCTCAGTCACCTGAGCCTTCAGCTCAGGTCATGATTCTGGGATCCTGGGATCAAGCCCCATGACGGGCTCCCTACTCAGCGGGGAGTCTGTTTCTCCCTTGTCCTCTGCCCCTCCCCCCACTTGTGCACTCTCTCACTCTCTCAAATAAATGGATAAAAACTTTTTAAAAAGTTGTCAGTGAATGTATTTGTCTCTGCACTAGAAATTAACCTCTTGAGGGAACAGGCTTTGACCTAGTCAACTCTATGTCTTGCACATAGCATGTTATCACAAAACGCTTGTGGACTAGAAATTAATTGTTAATGCAAATTTGTTTAACTTTATTGATGTATCTTGCTGAAGCATGCACCTTTACCTTATTAAGCTTCCTCAAATTAGATGCTAAGTCTAGAATGGCAAATTTAAAGTTGTCCTTGAACATTTGCTTCTCACAATTTAAATCCACTTTGGCTTAATGAAATATAGTCCTGTAGGGCCTCCTTGTTTCAACCCACACAAACTCAGTTATTTGATGCCCTTTAACTGCTAATTGCTGTGCATTATTCACATTCATCTGTGTGAAGTTTTGGCATATGGTCAACAATTAAAATACACACACACATGCACACAAAGTAGGGAATATATTTTTCCAAGATTCAATCTCTAAAGCCTTATAGGAGACATACTCATGGGATATTGAATTGGTATAATATTAGATATCCTGCCTGATCTCAAACATAATTTTAATCTTATAGATGCAAATTATATGCAATTGGATTAATTGCTTATTTAGGCATATTTAAAAAACATAGATTGTGCACCTAATAGTTACACAGATTTGAGTCACCCTTTTGCAATTGGACAATTAGGTTAAAAAAATCTCTTTTTATTGAGACGCCTGTCTGGCTCAGTTGGTGGAGCATGCAACCCTTGATCTCAGAGTTGTAAATTCGAGCCCCATGTTGGGTATAGAGATTACTTAAAAATAAAATCTTAAAAAATTTTATTCTCTCTTAATAAACTTGGACTTTATTATTGTAATAATGTGTTTCCTAAATTATAATATAAGACAAGTATTTGTTCATGTAATTAATACTGTAGTGATAAATTTTCCAAGTATTTTTGATACTCACCATTCACAGAAAAGAAAAACTGTTCTACACTAGATTTCTTAATGTACTGAAACAGGGTTTTTGAGCTCCAAACATGAGATATTGCCATGAAAATAAGCCAGATTAAACAGATCATATGGGTACATTGTGTCCTCATGAATAACTGGCCCACATAGGGTCAATATAATGTTACTGACCAAGATGGCTTTAACTTTTTCCTGAACTTGACAAGCTTTAGACAAGCTTCTTTCTGACTCCTGGTCCCTGACCACACTTTCCTTAGATCATTTACTGTAGAAAATTTGCAATTGAAAATTCTTTCTCTACCTCTTCAAAATACAACTACTTTTAAAAGGTATTGCCCATCTGACATTTCAGGAATGTCTTTCTCCATGTCCAGAGATCCATCCTTGAGAAATGTAATCATCAAAGAAGATGCCCCTACCTCCCATTTTTCATGGGAGAATAGGAGCCTAACTTTAGCAGGTACCTTGATCCAAGTTATGCAACTACTTCCTGTTATAAAGATATGAGGAAGGTTACTTTCTTTTGGGCAGAGATAATTAGCAAATGCAGATAACCTGGGATTACCCAACCTCATCTTCAAAAACTCTCCAGTCCTTTGTTTCAGTAGAGTTGATCCCAGACAGAGTTCTGACCTCTCTCTCCCGTTGCAATAGCCTTGAATAAAGTCTTCCTTACCCGTTTAACTATATCCAGTACAATTTTTGCTTTGATATTACAGATTAAAAGCAAACACATCATTCAACAGAAGAGTGTTTACTCTAGTGTTTTAGCTTCACTAAAATATGGTTCCCTGTTGAAAGGCTTAAAGGTTTTGTTTTTAATCAAGTGAAGTTTAAGTTATAATTTTAAATTAATATATGTATAGACATAAAATTGTTTTGAAGTCTCTATGCTTATAGGCTTAGGTTTATTCAACTTTAAAGCCAAACCAATATGTACATTAAGTATAAGCAAAATAAAAATACAAAACCAAATTAAAGTTTACAACATTAATGTGATCCAACAGATTGTTTTTTCCTGTAATTGAACTGCCATTTACAATATGATTCTGCTAGTGATAACCAAGTCAAGACAATGGTTCTTCGAAATCTGGACACCTATGTTACCTATATGCCAGCATTTTGCCAAAGCACTTCTCCATCAATACCTTTATATAATATGCTGTGGGATCATTTGGCTTTCACTTGATCCAAAAATATGACAATCTGTGTGATAATGAGCACAATTTTACTGATATGATATCAAACCCAATTGAAAATTCCATCACTGAAATCACATGGTGGTCATCGGAAATAGAAGAGTGAAACAAATGAGGAGTTTCATTTCTGTAGTAGGAAAAGCCTCGCTCTTCCACTGTGGACATTCCATGGGTGGCCCTATTAGGAAACACCACCATACTCTCTCACCCCCCCCTTCCATTCATCCTCGGAGATAAGCCATCCTATGGCTTATATTTTTATTGGTCTGTTCATCTGTTGGTTTATTTGTTTAATTATTTATTTAATACACAATTATCTATTTATTTGCATTTATCATTGAGAAAAATGCTTCATTCTTCCTTTAGGTTCCTAGCATAATTGCAATTATGAATTTATGTTTGGGAAGCCAAAGGCACAAAGAGCTTGAGTTACTGTCCCACCATTCTTGCTTCCCACACACACACATGCATATTCTGTGTCAATAAATACCCTGAAATGGGAAAAGAGAAAAGTTGACCTCTTTTCTGAGATCAGCTCTGTGCTTAAAATAATGACAATTTTATTAGCCCATGTTTCTGTGGGGTGATGGGTTACAGCAAGGATTTCTTTTGCAAGTCTTGCTAAGGGTTTCTCCTGTCATTACATTCAGATGGTGGCTGGGATGCTAGAATGCTCTAGTCCATCTGGGATGTGCAAAATGGTTTCTCCACTCACAGATAAGGTGACATGTGGTTCCTCTATGAAATCATTCCCTGACCTTGGTGTCTCCTCCTCCAGGATCTCTCTCCAACAGGGTAATTGGGATTCATACATTTTGGGACACGGCTATAAGGGCTTAAAAGCAAAAGCTGCCAGGCTGTTTTTAAAGCTGAGGCTTGATGCTGGCACAGTGTTTCTACCATCACCTTGTTAAACTAAGCAAGGTACAGTTCTGACCCATATTCGGTAAAGGAGGGCATTACACATGGCATGGAGATAAGGACATGGAACTACTTTGAGGGCCATTTTTTAAAGATTTTATTTATTTGTTTGTTTGTTTGTTTAAGAGAGAGAGGAGAAGGAGCAGAAGGAGAGGGACAAGCAGACTGCGCTGAACACTGAGCACAGAGCCCAAAATGGGGCTTGATCCCACAACCCCAAGATCATGACCTGAGCTGAAATCAAGAGTCAGTCACTCACCTGAGCCACCCAGGTGCCCCTGGGGGCCAGTTTTGAAGACCAGCTACTGCAACGTGTTTCTTCAGTTTTGGGAATTTCTCTATTGTGATCTCTTTAAAAATCATGTCCTCCCCTTTCTCTTGGTAATTTCTGCCTGGAAGGGCAATTACAAGTATGCTATACCTTCCAACATTTCTTACACTCTTTTCTGTACTTTCCATCCCTTTTTTATTCTTTTCTTCAGTGTGTATATCTTCTATTGATATGTGTTTCAGACCATCAATCCTGTGTTCTGCTGTGTTGAGTTTGTTGTTAATCTACTGGGTTCTTAATTTTAAAATTCTTATTTTTTTTCAGTTCTAAATTTTCAGTACAATCCTTTTCTATATTCCAAGTTTCTAATATAATTCTCCATCTCTTTATCTTCTCCATCTTTTCCTTTATTTTTTTTAACAGCTTGATCATAGGTTTTTTAATGTTCTCTTCTGCTAACTAAATATCTGTACTATCTCTGAGTCTGTTTCAATCATCTCTCCTGCTCCCTTGGTTTTGAATTTTAGGGACTGCTGGCTTGCAGTCTGGGTAATGTTTATTTCCATCTCTAACTTATCCTCCCCTTGGCCAGAGTATCTTCCATGCTTTCAGATGAGCGCTTGGTGTTATCTCCATGACCGTCTCCTGACATTAAATGAAGTTGGGCATTGTCTCCTCAGCAAGGCTGGAGTTGCTGTTTTGCTTTGCAGAGGCTCTGTTCAGTCTTTTTAGCCTCCTCATCCTCCATGAAGCCATGGAGGGGAAAACAGCTGTGTACTTAGGAACCATCACATTTGCATTTTCTCTCCGGTCCCCTGAGACCTCCCAAAGCTCTACTAATTGTTTCTCCTCCCAGCAGCAGACCTCTTCTGGGGCATGGCCTACATTCCCGGCCTCCTCCATAAAGGCAAAATCAGCAAATTCCCTCAGGGAAAACACTTCTGCAAAAGTCAGCTCAGTTTTTAGAGGTTCTCCTCTCCCTGGAATTCTGCTGTCTCTAATTATCCCTGGTTCAGCATGTTTCTGATGCTGTAGGTCTGATTTTTATATTTTATCCAAATTTTCTGGTTGCTTTTGGTGGGAGTACTGGTCTGCTCTCTTTAACTCTTCTTTACCACAACATTTAGGTGTCACACACTCTTGACTGCCTGCCTGCACTTTTCCTCAAGGGACTGTAATTCTTTTTACACTTTGACATGCTTATTACACAGAATAAGAGTGTTTGGTTGGCTAACTTACCCATTAGATTGTTTGCTCTTTGAATAGAGAACACTGCATTATTCATCTGTGTACTCTTGGTATCCAGCAGTTGGCATTTGAGAATGCGTAAGAGTATTTCTTTTTTTTATTTTTTTAAGATATTACTAGGTCAAAATGGATTCTTGTCAACATATTTGAGGTTATAATCTAAACATTTTAGGAGGGCAAAGTTCCCATAAATATATATGGCATCCCTAAAGTAAGCATCTTGGGATATTCCAGAGGAATCTGATAATGAGAGAATTATCAAAACATGATAGCTTTCAAACAATTTTACACTTTCGATAACTTTTTAGAAAAGATTTTATTTATTTATTTGAGAGAGAGAATGAGAGAGAGAGAGAGAGTGAGACATGAGAGGGGGGAGGGTCAAAGGGAGAAGCAGACTCCCCGCCTAGGCAGGGAGCCCTATGCGGGACTTGATCCCAGGACTCCGGGATGATGACCTAAGACGAAGGCTGTCACTCAAACCAACTGAGCCACTCAGGCGCCCTCAATTTTAAATTTTTAAAGCAACTTTTAGTTATAACTTTCTGAAAACTGAGGAAGCAACTTTTTTTCCCTCTGGATTCCATAATAACTCAAGTGCTGTCATTTGACCTCTCTTCACTGATAACTCTTACCAAAACATGATACCCTGGATGGTAGGGGAGGAAAGTCCTGAAGAAGCAAAGTGCACTATGAATTAAAAATTGATTTATTTCTTTGGTTCATTACATATATGGTTTAATGATTTACCGGTGACATAAACAATATCATATTTCTGTTTTAATAAAATGGTGTTGTTGAAGATTGTGTGTCATCTATATTTTTCCTGTTTCTCCATAGCACAGTTTAGAAACTTTACAAGGGAAAAGGAAACATAGAAATACAAGTAAAACCACATAAAAATGACAAAGTTGAAAAATTGGACAAATTTTTAATCCTGACCCCTGTAGAAAAGTAATAGCTTTAAAATAATTTTTAAAGGTAACTATGAATGAATGACATTATTATTATTGAGTATAGTTTCAGAATGAGTTTTTCTTGGGATTTTTTTAAAAAGATTTATTTATTAATTTTGAGAGAGAGAGGGTACTCTTGAGAGTGGGGGGGAGGGGAGAGGAAGAGGAGAGAGAGAACCCCAACAGACTCTCTGCTAAGCAGGGAGCCCACCGTGGGCTCAATATCAGGACCCATGAGATCATGACCTGAGCCAAAATCAAGAGTCAGTCGCTTAGCTCACTGAGCCACTCAGGTACCCGTTCTTGGGCTTATTTTTTTTTAATTAATTTAATTAATTTATTTATTTTAATTTTTTTATTATGTTATGTTAATCACCACACATTACATCATTAGTTTTTGATGTAGTGTTCCATGATTCATTGTTTGCATATAACACCCAGTGCTCCATGAAACATGCCCTCCTTAATACCCATCACCAGGCTAACCCATCCCCCCACCCCTCTCCTCTCTAGAACTCTCAGTTTGTTTTTCAGAATCCATAGTTTCTCATGGTTCATCTCTCCCTCCGATTTCCCCCCCTTCATTCTTCCCCTCCTGCTATCTTCTTCTTCTTCTTCTTCTTTTATTTTTTTTAACATATAATGTATTATTTGTTTCAGAGGTACAGGTCTGTGATTCAACAGTCTTACACAATTCAGAGCGCTCACCATAGCACATACCCTCCCCAATGTCTATCACCCAGGCACCCCAACCCTCCCCTCCCCACTCCAGCAACCCTCAGTTTGTTTCTTGAGCTTAAGAATTCCTCATATCATTGAGGTCATATGATACATGTCTTTCTCTGATTGACTTATTTTGCTCAGCATAATACCCTCCAGTTCCATCCACGTCATTGCAAATGGCAAGATTCCATTCCTTTTGATGGCCGCATAATATTCCATTGTATATATATACCACGTCTTCTTTATCCATTCATCTGTTGATGGACATCTTGGGTCTTTCCACAGTTTGGCTATTGTGGACATTGCTGCTATAAACATTGGGGTGCACATACCCCTTCAGATCCCTACATTGGTATCTTTGGGGTAAATATCCAGTAGAGCAATTGCTGGATCGTATGGTCGTTCTATTTTCAACTTTTTGAGGAACCTCCATACTGTTTTCCAGAGTGGCTGCACCAGCTTGCATTCCCATCAACAGTGTAGGGATTTCTCCGCATCCCCGCCAACATCTGTCATTTCCTGATTTGTTAATTTTAGCCATTCTGACTGGTGTGAGGTGGTATCTCATTGAGGTTTTGATTAGGATTTCCCTGATGCCGAGCGATGTTGAGCACTTTTTCATGTGTCTGTTGGCCACTTGGATGTCTTCTTTGGAAAAATGTCTGTTCATGTCTTCTGCCCATTTCTGGATTGGATCATTTGTTCTTTGGGTGTTGAGTTTAATAAGTTCTTTATAGATTTTGGATACTAGCCCTTTATCTGATATGTCAATTGCAAATATCTTCTCCCATTCTCTCAGTCGTCTTTTGGTTTTGTGGACTGTTTCTTTTGCTGTGCAAAAGCTTTTTATCTTGATGAAGTCCCAATAGTTCATTTTTGCCCTTGCTTCCCTTGCCTTTGGCGATGTTTCTAGGAAGAAGTTGCTGTGGCTGAAGTCGAAGAGGTTGCTGCCTGTGTTCTCCTTTAGGATTGTGATGGACTCCTGTCTCACATTTAGGTCTTTCCACCATTTGGAGTCTGTTTTTGTGTGTGGTGTAAGGAAATGGTCCAGTTTCATTCTTCTGCATGTAGCTGAAATGACCCAAATAAATAAAATCATGAATGAAAGAGGAGAGATCACAACCAACACCAAAGACATACAAACAATTATAAGAACATATTATGAGCAACTATATGCTAGCAAATTAGATAATCTGGAAGAAATGGATGCATTCCTAGAGACGTATCAACTACCAAAACTGAACCGGGAAGAAATAGAAAACCTGAACAGACCTAGAACCACTAAGGAAATTGAAGTAGTCATCAAAAATCTCTCAACAAATGAGCCCAGGGCCAGATGGCTTCCCAGGGGAATTCTACCAAACATTTCAAGAATTAATACCTATTCTTCTGAAACTGTTCCAAAAAATAGAAATGGAAGGAAAACTTCCAAACTCGTTTTATGAGGCCACCATTACCTCGATCCCCAAATCAGACAAGGACCCCATCAAAAAGGAGAATTACAGACCAATATCTTTGATGAATATGGATACAAAAATTCTCACCAAAATACTAGCCAATAAGATCCAACGGTACATTAAAAGGGTTATTCACCATGACCAAGTGGGATTTATCCCTGGGCTGCAGGTTTGGCTGAACATTCGCAAATCAATCAATGTGATACAATACATTAATAAAAGAAAGAACAAGAACCATATGATCCTCTCAGTAGATGCAGAAAAAGCATTTGACAAAGTACGGCATCCTTTCTTGATCAAAACTCTTCAGAGTATAGGGATAGAGGGTACATACCTCAATACCATAAAAGTCAACTATGAAAAACCCACAGCAAATATCATTCTCAACGGGGAAAAGCTGAGAGCTTTCCCCCTAAGGTCAGGAACATGGCAGGGATGTCCACTCTCACCACTGCTATTCAACATAGTATTAGAAGTCCTAGCCACAGCAATCAGACAACAAAAAGAAATTAAAGGCATCTAAATCAGCAAAGAAGAAGTCAGACTCTCACTGTTTGCAGATGATATGATACTTTATGTGGAAAACCCAAAAGACTCCACCCAAAAATTGGGCTTAATTTTAAAAAAAAGAAATATCATGTACTTTGAGATGTTCAAATAAATGTATATATTTATATCAAAAAAATAGGTAAAATGAGATGAATATTGAAGAGTTCTATTGTTGGGATCATGATAAATTTTTACACCTGATTGAAGTAAAATATTAATTTTGCTACTTATGAAAGATAGAGTTTGACTAGCTATGGCCATAGTTTTGAGGCTCCTCTTGTGTGGATAATTTACACTTGTAATTGTAATATTACACCCATAATAATGCATGTTGTGGTCGTGTGGATTATCATTTTCATTATAAGGAACCCTTTAAAATATTGATTTAATTTTTATTATGGTGAGTTTTTATCAAGATTCTTTGTTGGCTATCTTATTTTGCATAGCACTACTGGCTAATATTATTAGATACATATTTCATATAGCATCACATGCTTTTAATGCTAAAATACCATAAAAACATCCCATTGCTTTTTGTCTTTATTTACTTCCTTCTTGAATAATTTCACATCGATTAATATGTAAACTTTTATAGAATATATTGTACATATTTTGATTCATCTGTTTATAAATGTGACAATACATTCCAAGAATATGGTGTGACAGATAATGCACTTCAATGAAAATAACAAAATAAAATAAAACAAAGGGTGTGACAAGTTTGACAGCTCTAACTTTCAAAGGAAAATGAAAGTAGGGGATTTGTCCTTGAAAACTGGTATTACGACCTTTTATTTTATAAGCATTTACTTCATGTTTAATGAGAATATGGCATATTTTCTCTCAGGTTAGGGGAAAATAATAGCTTTAGACATTATCTTTGACCCTCAAACTATAGAGGGGATATGAATAATGATGAAGCAGGGGTAGAGAGCATTTTAAAATAGCCTACTATGTCTCAAAAAGGGGCATTCAACTATTAGTGCTAAGAACAACTTATATAACTTTGAAATAGGTAGCATAGGTCATTTTCAAAAATGGATTGATTCATACCCTTGGAAGTTTTTTTTTTAATTTTAATATAAAATCTTTGGGCTACAAGAGACAAGATAGCATGTTAATCCAGGCACAGGTTTTGCAGAAAAGAAACTGAGGCCTGGGGCCATGAAGTGATTTTCCCCAGCTATCTGCGTAGAGAGCACCATGTGACATTCCCATCTCTGTCCCACTGTGTCCACCCTCCTCCTTTCTACTGCATGATTTCCCCACACATCCTTTTTTGGAAGAAGTTGATTGGGAAGAATATTTAGCTGGAGATCCACTCTTTTGTCTATAACTGGTGCAAAAAAGAACTTCTCTCAATTAAAAAGCCATAGTCCCCATGTCATTTTGACAAAGGTCACCCAATCAATATAAAATCATATTTTCTACAGGTTGAGTGAGACCTACCCCACCAAGTAACAGCCATGGACCTATTAACCCAAAGAAAATGTTTAGCCTCGAAAGCACCCTCGGCTTTCGATGAATAAACCAACCCCCTCAAGAGAATCTTAGGTTAAGCTAAAGATAGTAGTTCTGGTTTCTGGTTATTTATTACTTCTGGGACTCAATTTTTTTATTAAGTAAGCTAATGGCAGTAATTAGTATTTTGAAACAGTAATTGGTATAAATTATTAGCAACTATTTTAAAAGGCAAAACATCTTCTCAAGACATAATGAAATTGTGAGTCCACATGAAGTTTTCCTCTTTTAAGAAATAAAGTGCAAAAAAAGACCACCTTAAATAGATATATATTACAAATAAAGTCCTATTTTTAACAGTTACAAATACAAATGCAAAATATGTAGATTAAATTAATCGTTCAATGAGTAACATCTTAGTTATTTCATTGGCAACATAACTTCAATCAGGAAATCAGAATTTTATAAAATTAGGCTAAACATTACTGCATACGTACATACCTACATACACACCCATTTTATTGTATAGAAAGGTCACCTGCATTATAATAATCCTATTGGCAACATTGTGGGATAGATCAAGCTGTTACTATTTCTGTTTGGCACATAAGGACACTAAAACATGCAATGTAAATTACTCTCCTAAAAATTTCACAAGTGAATTTTAAACCAGAGGTGTGTTCTTGTTGCATTCTCTTTTGATTCTGAGCTCCTTCCATGGTTGAAAATTGTAACAATAATGAGTATTCTAATGACTTACTTTCAGTAAGGATTCCAAGTTGAAATGTAATTGCATTATGTTATACATGCTCTTTTCATTTCTAATAACACCTCAAAAGAGATTAAGTGCCATAATCCTTTCTAAAAGTATGTGTGAGGGGCGCCTGGGTGGCTCAGTCATTTAAGCTTCTTCCGCCTTGGGCTAAGGTCATGATCTCAGGGTCCGGGATTGAGTCCCGCGTCAGGCTCCCTGCTCACTGGGGAATCTGCTTCTCCCTCTCCCTCTGCCCCTCTACACTCTGCCCGCCGCTTGTGCTCACAATCCCTCTCTCTCTCTCAAATAAATAAATAAAATCTTTAAACAAATAAATCAAAGTATGTGTGAGACAGTGAGAATAAAAAATCTATTTATTGACATATGGCCCAGAAAATTAAATAAAATAAACAACAAATTTCTATTGCCACCATCTAGACTTAATATTCTAATTTTCTATTTATTCCTAATTCTTTTTATTCCCTTTAAGTTGTCTCCACTTGTAGAATAAGGAAAGGTAAACATAGATGAAAAGTGCACAACTCCAGCAATATAAAGCATTTATCTGAGAACAAAATACCTAGAGGGTCTTAGATGCCAACATTGTGGAAGTGGTATTATTGTCCAGTGAAGAAATGTGCACATCAGAAGGGACAAATGAATACTTTAGAGGTCTTAATATGAGAACCATTTGTATTTTCTGGATCAGGAATTACCTTTAGAGGTCTGTGTTTGGTCCCTGGCATCCATACCAGTGATTTCCCTTGTTCATCAGTTTGGCCTTTGGACCAGCAGAATCAGCATAACCTGGGATCTTGGTAGCACAGAATCCCAGCTCCCAGCCCAGACCTATTGAATCAGAATCTGCAGTTAACAAGTTCCTCAGGCGATTTGTGCACACATTCAAGGGAAGAAGCACCCCATCAACCTTCTCTACCTGTCTGCCGACTTACTATCCATTTGTAGTTTCTCCAGGGTAGGGACACCTGAGCAGGTTTACCAGATGAGAAATTAATGATCTAAACCCCTGTTGCACCTGTAAGGGTCCAAGGTCAAATCACATGCTGAACCATTGCAGACTAGAGACAATGAACTAGATCTAGGAGATAGATTACTGTATGTAAGCAGGTGATACTGTCCTTCCAGTCATTGTATCACTCCCTATAGGTGGCTCTAGATAGTCAAAAGGCTGTTGCTGACATAACTAGATACAGATATATAAGGTCATTATGGGAAGGCAGGCACTACATTGACCTAATGGTGTCTGTGACTTAAAAAGAAAAAAAGAAAAAGTCTATAACAAGGGACTGATTTTAGTAATAGACAATACAGTAGAAATAAAAACACTGACCAAAAAAGCACCATTCTCACACATAAGTTCCAGTGGCAGTAATGATATCCTAAAACTCACCTTTAACCTTTTACTAATGTGACTTCAACAAGAGTTTAATTTAGTCATATTATGCTTTCTTCTAGAACTCTAATTCAAAATTTTTATCATTTATTGGTGAAAACTTTGCTTTCGAAATTGGACTTCGATATACATGTGGGCTGGGTTTCGCATATATTGTTCATAGTATTTACTGATCGGCTTCCTGATAGTGTATGATATAGATACTAAAGACATATTCAGACAGAGCAAAACGGAAATTATTTTTAAACTATTTTCTTACTCTGCTCATGTTACCCAAGGTATGGAAACTGAAAGTAAGCTTAACTTTTAACATGAAAATATCTTTATTCAAAATGAATGCATATCAGTAGAGAGAATTTCCGAGAAAATAAAAGGTTTGATTTATCTCCGTGAAAATAATGGCTGATAACTGAAATACTAATAGACCATGTTTGTAGAAAAAGAGGGCACTCTAAAGTATCAACTCTTAAAAATACAGATGACAAATCCATTCAACCTTTGATAATATTGACTATTTTCACAAAACAAATCCACATAATTTTATCTCAACCACACACATTTCTAGGCAACAAAAGACAACATTACAATACTAATAAAATCATCAATGATAACAATGGCACATGTATTGTGTTACATGAAATTCACATGTAGGTTAAGCTGGGAGAAGAAATGGTTCCCGTGGTAACTCTGAGGCTCACAGAAGCACTTAATGTGTCCTTCTAAAAGAGGCAGGCTGTCCTATGCAATAAATCTATTCTGTTCTCAAATGACCTTAAAAGGAAATTTGATATTAGAAGAGAGTCACCATATAGCCCCCATTTGGTTAGAGAGAAGGAATAGAAATACACAGACATGTTTCTAGTCCTCTAAATTATGTTTATTAAATATTTAGCTCTGGGGCACCTGGGTGGCTCAGTCGGTTGAGCATCTGACTCTCGGTTTTGGCTTAGGTCATGATCTTGGGGTCCTGAGATGGAGTCCTGCATGGGGCTCTGCACTCAGTGTGGAGTCTGCTTGTGCCTCTCCCTGTGCTCCTCCCCCTGCTCTCTCTATCTCTCTCTCATAAATAAATAAAATCTTAAAAAATATTTAGCTCCAATTGATCCATCCATATGTATGTATCCATACACATGCAAACATAAATATAATAAAAGTACATTTTTATTCTTTTTGCCATATTTAATTGTATTTGATTTCATGCCAATAAATTTTCAAATTCTATCTCAATTTTAATCTCTAAGGGCTATGTAGTAGTATTTCCTCTAAAATGATATATATGTATATATATGTGTGTTTATATATATGTTGATAATTATTTTTGTTAAATAAAAATATATCATCTACTTTTAGTATTTAAAATTATCATCTAAAATATCTAATTAAATTTAAGACAGTAAATTATTTTAGAAAATATAATACTTTGCCTCATTAATGTAAATATCCAGTTCCACACAAGATTGGCTAATTGACCCATAATTGGTCAATTACAGCTATAATTATATGCAGTTGCTATCTTGTGTACACAAATAATCAAAGGTGACAAATACATATACATTAAAGAAGTAATCATTCTTAAAAATAAAATCTTTCTTAATTTATGTTCTCCAAGGGCATGTGGATGCATGAAATTACAATTGACAAGCACACATATTTCATACGTTTTTGAAGAAATTCTAATCACCTGGAAAAATACTTTCTATGTTATAATATAGACAGAATAATGAGCAGTTGCTATCAAAATCTGATGTGTCTAAACATCTTGTTGTATGAAAACCCATTTGCCTGAAGAGTGCCTCTCACCTTTAACACGGTGTCATTGCTCATGAGATTGATGTCCTGCCTAGTTGAACTCTGGGCTGCTTTGCTATAATGGGAAGTTAACAGAGACAGCTGACATTGTCAAAAGAGCTATCGCCACTGCTAGTCAGGGTGTGATCTAGAGCAGTTACAGAGCAAATCTAAAATGAATAGCTTACAGAGGAAGGAAGAAGGAAATCTGCTATTTAAGCTCCTCATACCTTCTAGATAATGGCCTTCAGGACAACAGAGAGACCTTCTAAAATTAGCATTTCTTTTTTGACATAACATAAATCAAGCGAAAGTAGTAGTAACCTTTGTTACCATGTAGTTTACTGAAATATAAAGCACCTCAAAACCACACTGATTTGCAGACAAATACCTTCTGTTTCCACAGATGCTAAGTACTTATTGATTTCGTTTTACCTGCTAGTGGTCATTAAGGCTGGGAGAAAAAAATGACCACAACACCATAAATCATTATCATGCTGAAGCACTGATTAAGTACCTGTGTGTACATGAAGGCATTTGGCGAAAGGAGACGAGGAGAAGCAAGTAAAAATATGACCAGTGGGAGGATGTTATGATGAAAGAGAGAATGTGATACAGCTGTGGGTTCACGCCAAAATTATGGCTCAACAGGCTCGACAGGCTCTGTGTGGGCTCATCAAGTCTAACAGAAGAAGTGCAAGCACCCCCAGGTCTCAGTATGTGCTGCTGTCTGCTATGGGATTTATCCAAGCAGATTGTTAAGTTTGGTGTCACAGCAAAATGAGATCTGTCTTCAACAATCTGTGCCTCTCCATAGAAAATATTAGCAGTAGATTTATACTGTATTTTTGGTCTTTTTTGGTTTAAGTTCTCTTGATTTTAATAAATTGGCTAGAAAGCTTAAAATTATGAATGAGAGGCAGTTATTTTGTGTTGTTTTGGCTCTTAAGAGGGCATGGAATTGTCTAGAATGTCTGGTTTCCTCCTAATTACAGGCAGAGAGAGGGTTCTGTGGAAACAACAAGAATTGATCAGTGAGAATGAACTAAGAAATTCGTCTCAGTTTTTAAGGAAATTAATGTAACTTTCAAAACCATGGACAATTGCAAAATGCCTTACCTATGCTATCCCTTACATGATTTTCCCTTAACAACCTGAGACTAAAGGAAAACTACATGATTTCAAGGAAACTGCAGCTCTGCCCTCATCTTCAAAAGAGCGGGAGAACACTCACAAGGGCAAGTGCTTTTTCTTTCCACTCTGTACCCTCATTGGCAAGTGTAAGGCCACACACCTTTGAGCTGACTGAAGCATAACAAAGCTAACTACCAGCTCCAAGAATCAGACTCCGGCTTTGGGCTATAGCTCAGAACAGAAGTGATCTTTGCTGAACAGAAAGAAAGTTAAACAGATGCCATCCTCAGTGACAATCAAGAGAGACAACACTGAAGCAGGAGAAAAAAAAAAATGTAAGGGCAAGCTGACATTCAAGCAACTGCACAGACACTGAACCCATAAACTAAATGAAGCATTAACAGGTTATACAATTTCAATTTGAGTTTGGGGATGAGTGAAACTTTTTGTACGGAAGACTCAAGGAAAAATATAGACCAAACTGGACATGGAAATCAAGCTTTTGAAAGCCTTTCACCCTCTTCAGAAATGGGTAAGATTTTGACCTTCAGTGATCGACAGCTGTATGTGCCATGGGAAGAATATAGTAAGGATTAATGTTTTATGTTTAAAAAATGAACGTCTGACTCGTGATTAAAGCAAATGAGTGTGTAGAATCACAATTTTCAGGCTTCTAAAACATATTACTGGTTCAAAAAAATATTGGCAATACTTTCTTAGCTTATACATTAATTTGTTCGAACATTTATTGATGCCCATTATATGCCTGGGGTTGTATTAGCACTTGGTGCCTAAAGGTGATAAGCACCTGTCTCTATAATAAAGAAGCTATGGTTATAAAGAAGTATTAAAATAAGGAAACATCAACAGATAATGATGTAATGATGAATATTAATTGTCATTTTTATATATCTACCAGAAGATTTTTTAAATTGCTAGATTTATGTACCATGCCCATAGCAAAATTAAAAAAAAAAGATTTTTAAAATCTATTTAAAATGGCATATCTATCTATCTATCTATCTATCTATCTATCTATATATATCTTAAACTACAACACACATAGAAATAGCCTGACACTCCGGTGTTCCCAATAATTCTTCAAATGGCAAGGATTCATTATATAATGGTCTCAAGTGTTTTGTTTGTTTATTTGTGCAGAACATCGACTCTTTTGAGCATAGACGGATGCCTGTGCTGGCCAGGGCCTATCATGTTGAGAGAGTGGAATACCACTCTTGGCAGCAAGCAATGAGCAATCCTCTTCCTGTAGGTAGTTCTGCGGAACCAAAAGACTTTGTTTGGAGAAATCCAGACCAAGAAACGAAGTTGTTATCTTTCTCTTGACCGAGGACAGATACTAAGGTAGATTTTAAGAAAACAACTGAAGTCAAAGGTAAAGAGCTTGATTTTCAGGAACAATTATATCACCCTAATTTAAGTATGTCAGTAAACTTAACTTATACAAATTGAACTATGAGAAGTACCTAGAGGTCTAGAGTAGACTAAGAATAACAGCAAGAGGAAATCATTTTTTTGCCATAAAAAATAAGCTTGCACCAAATGAAATGAAAATGTTTCTAAGAACCCAGAAATTCGAACTAAGTAAGTCTTCTTTTGATTTTCTTTGTCTTTTCAAACTATACTATACGAGTTTCCATAGAGATTCCTTTTGTAAGCATCTGTTACCAACACAGAGTAGGATGTGTTCGGTTCAGTGTTCTCCCTGGGATGAGTGTGACATCAACGCCTGTTTTAGCTTCAAACCCAGTTTAGCTTTAAAATGGAAAACTCTAGCATTCAGCAGAGCCTGGGAGACAGAAGAGAGATTCTGAATCACTATGGAATATTTTACATATTTTTTTTCATGCCAAGGAGTTCTGCTCCGGGGTCTCATTTATGCTTTCATATCCTCAATTCCCAGACCACCCACCTCAGTCTGATTATTTAGCAACCGCTATACTAACAGACCTCTTAACTGGTCACAAATGGCATTCAAACTGACCACTGGACACTTTTCAGTGTTATTTTATTTGAACTCTCATTATCATTTGACCCTGTTTACCTCTTCTTCCTTTGAAATTCCTCTTCCTTTACTTGGATAGCACTATATTCTTCTAGTTTTCCCTACGTCTATTAGAACTCTCTTTTTAAATGTGCCATCCCAAAGTACTCATTATGGCCTCTTCCCTCTAATTATGTGTACTCGTTGGGCAATGTTTGTAGCCTGACCAATTCATGTTTGTCCTTCAAGAGCCATGAAGTACATCTTGGAAGGCTTCCCTCTTTTGATGCTCCAGCTTGACGCTGAACAACTCATAATTATTCCCCTCGAAGATCCCATATCGTCATGTACAAATTTCTTAGAAAATCACAGGGAATTACAATTTTCCACTAGTTTATTTTTCATTATCTTGTTTTTCCACCAGATTTTAAGATTCCCAAGACAGGGGTCTCTGTCTCATTCATCATGATATCTCACCTCATTCCCAATTTTGTCAGAATTGCTGGATAAATGAGGTAATGTTTGTTAAATGGATGAATCAATTAAAACCGAATAAGCTAACTTCAATTATTGCCAATTAAAGAGTGTGTGATTTTCCTCAAATATTATGGGAATCTGAGAACAGTTTGTATTTTCCTTAAGTTTTTGAGTAGAAAACAAGAATGATGACATATTTTATCAATATATTCTGCTCTGCAGTACATGATTAAACATACATTTTCCTATGCATGTGATTATATGCAAATGTATAGAAAATGTTTCCAAACATTCCAAAAATGTTTCCAATTCCAAGATGCTCGTTGCATCTTATCTGCAGATCCATGCTTCATGTTGACAAGGAATAACTCAGATGCAAATATTTTACAGTGTCTGCCCAAAACAATATGGATAAAGAACTAAGAAATGTATTGAGTAGATCTGTTATGTACACTATACTAAAGCAAGAGTCCAATTGTCTAAAGCATTTGAAGAAAAAAAACCCAGCAAGCTAACACCAAACCAATTAAAATACACGGCACCTGTTTCTCAAATTAAAATAGGGGAAGGCTATAAATAAACGAGAGGTTTAGTTGGAAATACGTTTCATGGAATTATCGCATATTCCTTAAATCACTTGAAAAGACAACACATTTGTTCTTATCTGGGCCAGTAGAGAGAAGCATTGGCACAGGTAATAAATAGAAAGCCATACATCATGGCCAATTAAGCCAGCCATGTAAGGTAGGTGGAGCTCTAGGGTCCCAAGCCAAATGTAGGGTGCAACTAGGTAGCAAGATATCCAGAGGGTATGTAACCTTATGTCAAATAAATAAATAAATAAATAAATAAATAAATAAATAAATAAATTTCAAAACAGCCTAGAGCTTAATCAAAATGCCTGTGATCGACATGGACAAATTGGAGTGTTATTCCTAGGTGCAGTTCACAAATACTCATAGCTCATGTAAATGGTTGTTATAACTACGTTGAAACTTACATGGGTGACACTGGTTTAATGCAAAGGGGTCCAAGATATGAGCAGATGAAGGGAGGTTAATTTATTATTTACTTTACAATCAACGGCAAAGGTAACATGATTCTGATTTTGTTTTTTTTTTATTGTATTTCTTTATTATTATGTTATGTTAATCACCATACATTACATGATTAGTTTTTGATGTAGTGTTCCATGATTCATTGTTTGCATATAACACCCAGTGCTTCATTCAGTACGTGCCCTCTTTAATACCCATCACCAGGCTAACCCATCCCCCCACACCCCTCCCCTCTAGAACCCTCAGTTTGTTTCTCAGTGTCCATAGTCTCTCATGGTTCGTCTCCCCTCCGATTTCCCCCCCTTCATTCTTTTCTTTGCAATATATTTAGACCACTGGGTAAAATTCTCACATCGTTGTTTTTTTTTTTCAAAAGGAAAATGTTACTTGGGACTATCCCTCAAATCCAAACATAATAAATCAGTCAAAAAAGGGTCCTTAGTTGTGAATAGGTACATATAAACAGAAAGGTACGTACGAAAAGAAAGTGGACGCAAGGAGTGACAAGAAAGCAAAAATAAATCATCCAGTGCATTTCAGCGTTTAGGAGTAAGAACAGTTCTGGAGACTGCCTAGTTGTAGGTATAAGGGGAAAAAAATAGTATGGAGTAGGCGATGCTTAAAAGTTCACGTGTGAGGACAGGACTCGAAGCATCCCCTCAGGAAATACTTTTGATGACTCATTGTGGCATCCTTGTTTACTAGAGTACTAACAGAACTGTCCCAAGGAGAAATTGAGCAAGCTGGGCAAAATCATAAATGAATCTAAGGGTGAACCACGTCACCCTGTTCATCATTGTCCCTCTAACACACACACAGACACATACACACACATACCCTCATACCCACATGCACAATGCTCAATAAATGTTTGTGGAATGAATGAATGAATGAGTTAATGAAGTCATGTAAAAGACAGACTTAAGCTGAAAATATCTGCTTGCTATTCAATTCCAGAAAAAATAACAGGGACTACCAAGAGTTTAAAAAAGGAAGTGAAGAATTTGAAAGTATCATAGGGAAAAATATAAAGATATTGGGAATTATTTTTCTCACTTCCAAAAAGAATGTATAGTGCAGGCCCATATTTTGCCAAAGCTAATTGTCAAACGATTAAGGAAGGGCGCCTGGGTGGCTCAGTTGGTTAAGTGTCTGCCTTCGGCTCAGGTCATGATCCTGGAGTCCCGGGATCCAGTCCCACATTGGGCTTCCCGCTCGGTGGGGAGTCTGTTTTTCCCTCTGACCGTCCCCTCTCCCTCCTCTCATGCGCTCTCTCTCTCTCTCTCTCTCTTTCACTCTCTCAAATAAATAAATAAAATCTTAAATAAATAAATAAAAATAAAAGATTAAGAAAAAGGCCACCTGGGTGGCTCAGTTGGTTGAGCATCTCCTCTCAGCTCAGGTCATGACCTCAGGGTCCTGGGATCAAGCCCCGTGTGGGGCTCCCTGCTCAGTGGGAAGTTTGCTTCTCCCTCTCCCTCTGCCCCCTCCTCGCTTATGCTTTCTCTCTCTCAAATAAATAAAATCTTAAAAAAACAAGATTAAGGATAAGTAAAGGGATTAAAAAAACACCCATCATATTTCTACCCTTTTATATTTTACCACGTACTTATGACACAGGACACAAACTTGAAAACTGTTATGTAACAACCATGTTTGGGGGTCATTAGGCTATTTTTTCAAAGTGGGGTTACATTTTCTTTAATGAGCAGTCTGTGATGATTATTGCCCTCACCTGTTCACATAAGGATTTAGCTCTTAAAAGTGATCTCATGACTATTTCTGAAAGCCCTGTGAAGCTATTTCCCTGTGTTCTGTGACTCTGATACCCTGCTTCCAAATCAGAACCCCTTCCTCTGATGCCTGTGGTCCTGAGAGGTGTCATTCCACTGAGCACAGTTTATCTCTAACGAAACTACAGCTGTCGCAAAACCTTGACCTCTCCTTTGTACAAAACTTCGAAGTGTACTTTTCTGAATTCTACCCTGTACACAGTTAAAAATCATAGTCAGACTTAAGGAAATGATCAGAGATCAAAAAGAAAGTAAACTGCAGAAAGGCTTTACAATTGCTTTTAGATATGAGTGCTTGCAGAGCCCGGAGTGTCTGCCATATGGAAACGTATGGTTGACTCCCTGTAGGCCGAGGAGGTGAATGGGGGATGGTGACTTCTGACCTCTGTTACACGGGAATTGAGCGTTAATTTATTGTAGAGTTTTTCTAGGGGTAGGGAAAGAGAAATTAATTTGAGTAGGTACCATCAGATACTGTCAGGTTTTTAAAATATTATCCAATTCATATATATTCATATAAAAACTTGTCTATGAATGTTCATGGTGGCTTTTATTCAAAAACTAAAAAGTTGAAATAACCCATACGTTCTACTGATGGATGGATAAACTAACATGTGGCTTATCCAACGATGAAAGATTATACACCCATGCAGAGGAACAAAGCGCTGATGCATGTTACAATGTGGGTGGCCTTTGAATACATTCTGCTAAACAAAGAAGCCAGACCCCAAAGACTGCATATTTTATAATCCCCTCCGTTTGAATTCTCCAAGAATATGAAAATCCACAGATACCGAAGGCAGATTAGCAGTTGCCTAGAGATGCAGAGCGATGTGTTGGGAAGTGGGGGGATTCTCTCTTTTGGGGTGATGGAAATGTTCTGGAATTAGGTAGTGATGAGGATTGTACAACATTGTGAATGTGCTAGAAGTCAGTGAATCATATACCTTAAAATGGTGAATCTTAGGTTATATGAGTTTTCTTAGAAATGGTGGGAAAATATGATCTAATCCAATATCCAATACAATGCTGTAAGGTGGGTATTTTAAAGATAACTTTTAACATGAGAAAATGGGATGTCAGATAAATTAAATAATTTGTTCTTGAACAGTACAAGGAAACAAAGCGCAGATTTCAAGCTCTTTTACTCCCTTTATACCGCAATGCTTCACTAGATGAATCTTAAGCAGCTTCCTAGTAAATGGGTCAGTCAATAATATATAACAAAGGTAACTTTAAATATGTCCTTCCTCTATTTTCCATCAATATTTTCATAATCCATATTTATTTGAAATTGCCAAAGAGTTCCTCCAGTTGGCTTCCACTGTATTTTCTATTACTGTGTTTCAAGTCTCTCTAGGACAGGCATCTGATAGATCTCTCTTTAAATTCCCAAAGTGCCGACTCAAGTCACACTACACTACATATTTCTTGTATGAAATAATGCTACTTTTCATCGACATGCATTATTTTATGTTAAGGGTTTAATGATCCTCCTTAAGTAACTTCCTTTCATGGGGTTTATATGACTCATAGTCTTTTAAAATATTTTGGTTTTATTTACAGTAATCGAGTATGTTATGAGATTTCAAACATTAGCATTTTAATTTTAAGAACTTTTCATAAATAAAAGTAACTTGTGTTATCCAAACTTAGGCACATGTTTCTTTTCCTTAATGTAGTAAATGCATTTGCAACCAAACACACAGCTGTTTTTTTTTTTGTTGTTGTTTGTTTGTTTGTTTTGCTTGGAACCTCTCACTTCCAGATTCAGAAGATTGACTTGACCTTGGAAATGTGTTCTTTCTCCTGTTTAGCTCTCTGTAGAATAGGATAAGATTGAGTTCCCAAGAAGTGATGGTAATGCCAAAAATTACAGCCTCATAAAAGCTTTAATTCTCACCATAAAAATAATATATAAAGTAGAGAACTATGAGGGTGCCTCACATATTGCAATGTCAGGTTTAGGAGCACTACTATAAAATTTATAATACCTATCTATTTGATAGTGGGTAAGAGTGCGAGCAAGTGTTGCTTAAATATAGCTAGGTTATAAACAAGTGAATGCTTTGGGGAGAGAGAGTTTGGGGCATGTTTTATGGTACAAAAAAAATGTTAAAGACCTGATGTTTAAAGACCCTGTTTCTTTAAGATGCCTCTCTAAAAATTAACATTTATCATTAAAACATAATGAGTCAAAATTACAAAATATGGCATGGTGTATGGATATATGGGGGAGTGCAGAGCTGTGATTAATGGAAGATGCAAAAACAAAGGATAGAGAAAGGAATCTACCAAAACCACAGCTGGACTGGCATAAACAGAAATGGACTGAGCAAAGAAACATCTGTAAATTCAGTGCACCACACACCAGACTAGGCAGAATTAGCTCTGCTTGGCCAATGATATGCCTCAAATCCCAGGTTGTTGAGGGGGATCTGGGTCCACTAGGGTCCCTTCCCTCCCATTCTGATTCTAGCTGGAAGAAACTTTGTCTTCAAATTCTGCCTGTGCATTATTGGAACACAAGACCAGGTTTTCAAAGTGCATCACAGCAGATAGGCAGGTGGGACGGTTCCTGGTGCCTTTCTGTGGGCTCCCGTCCTCCACGTGGGCAGATTAACTGCTTCCTCATAGACCATTCAGCAACAGGTCTTTTCTTTCTAGCACTTTATTGACAGGTGTCTTTGGTGTTTTTTGTTTTATTTTGTTTTTTAAACAGTTTTGCTATTTCTAAATAATCTGTTTTGGACAGATTATTATGAAGTCTACTGTTTTGTTTCAGAGGGTCTGTCTGCTACTTGTGAGTTTTTCCTTTCATCCTGCATCATTTTGCTCTCTGCCATTAAATACTTCACTAGAAGAAATTTTCTTTTTTCCTGCATATCTTTTATTCTGTCTACTAATTTGAAACTATTTTTCCCCAACTTATGTTCCTATTCATGTATCTGTGCCCCAGCTCCCCGTGCCACCTCCATAGCAACTCGTGTACCTCAGGGAATAGACCATAAACTCTGTAATAGTCCAGAGGTGGGTGTCAGTAGAAAAGCAAAAACAAAATAAAACAAGCAAACCAACCAACCCCCAACTTATTTGGGTTAAAAAAATCTATGACCGGGCGCCTGGGTGGCTCAGTTGGTTGGGCGACTGCCTTCGGCTCAGGTCATGATCCTGGAGTCCCGGAATCGAGTCCCGCCTCGGGCTCCCCACTCGGCGGGGAGTCTGCTTCTCCCTCTGACCCTCTTCCCTCTCGTGCCCTCTATCTCTCATTCTCTCTCTCTCAAATAAATAAATAAAAAAAAAAATCTTAAAAAAAATAATCTATGACCCAGCCCGGTCAAAGAAACTTCTGGAAATTTTCTGAGTATTTTGGGAAAAGTTTTCCTCCATCCCTGTGAGAGGGCCTCTTTATCTCTCCTTGAGTCCACAAACAAGAGTGCTTGCATTTCTGGCTGCTTCTGTTGGCCATCCCTCAACAAGCATGGGGACTAGACTAAGATGAAGTCAACCATGTGGATGCAGAGGAAAATAAATCTGGAACCTCGATGACTTCATTAAGCCGCTGAATTGATAAAACCTGGTCTTCTCTTTAGAGCTGTGTATCCTCTTTTGAAAATTAGTTAGTTTTCATATTTTCAAAGCCGGTTTGAATCTGATTCTCTGTCACTTGCTCCAAGAGCATATGATCTGATATGCACATGTTCATATTTATCTTACATCTTAATAAATTGTACATATTCAGTCGTTAAATAGTGACATCATACTTATTACTTGGATGATCAGAATTCTTATTTTATTTTATTTTTTTTAAAGATTTTATTTATTTATTTGAGAGAGAGAGCACAAGCGGGGTGAGGGGCAGAGGGAGAAACAGACACCCCGCTGAGCAGGGAGCCCCATGTGGGTCTCCATCTGGGGACTCCAGGATCATGACCTGAGCTGAAGGCAGACGCTTAACAGACTGAGCCATCCAGGTACCCCTAGAATTCTTATTTTAGAGTATCTGGTGGGCTCTTGTTCTCCACGGCCAGTCTCTGGGCTTTATTCTGAGCACATTTTGCCCTATTAACAACCATATTGAGGAACTAGATGCTTTGTTGCCATGTTATTTTCCTCCAGAGTATGGTAGCCTAGTGCTCACCATCTCCAGCCTTAACATGCTGCCACTGACTGAATATTTAAAGTCACAAGCAGTTTTTCAGTGTATTCTGTTGCTGAGTTTAGCACCACATACTGAATGAAGAGAGGCTCTTGCCTTCCAGGAGCTTACAGTCTGTTGAAAGATGGCACCATCACGTCTGCATGGCTTCACCGCATTGCCAGATGACATACCACTTACTCTTCCCCAGAACACCACAAAGATGGAAAAGTGTGAAATGAAAGCAAAATGAAAAAGAAAATCTTACAGTAAAATAAGCCAAGAATATTAACTGTAAATTTCATCCTCTGCAAAGAAACAGATAAATGATGGCCTTCCCAGTCTATCAAAATCACAGTTAGATCCTCTTCTGGAAGAGCTGAGGATTCATGTCAATGTCGTTTGCATCACAGAACCGAGCATTGGAGAAGCCCTTCTCCCCATGCACCTGGGTGCAGGTTTAATATGCTGTTGAGTTCTTGTTTTGCACAGGAAGGCAGTCATGAAACACATGCCGCCCCGAACACCTGCTCTCTAGCCATAGGAATATTTTTGAACGCTGCAAAAATAGGCAGAAAGTAGGTGCAGATACAACTATTGCTACAGATTTGTAATTTTCGAAGGAAAATTGCAGCTTTTGTGACTGCTGTCTAAATTTAGACGAATGAGAGCAGAATCAGCAAAGTAAGTTTTTGATGTATATATGTATAAATGAAGAGTTTGCATCAGAATCTAGGTTTGCCAGTTTTCTCCCTTAAAAAAAAAAAAAAATCCTAATACGAACATTTTAGAAGATGGAGACTGAAGAGTAAGTTCTAAAATTACATACATCGTGTTTTATTCCCTTGATGTGGTTTATTTAGCCATTTTATATCTGAGAAGTGAACGTAACACTGAGCCATGGAATACTGGAGTAATAACCCCTTCCTTTAAGAGGGATTATTTTTACACACTGTTGAGAAGCCAATGAAAGCTATAGAAACTCTCCTCAGAAAAATAAATAGGCATGCCAAAACTCGCATACAATTTTAGGGCATATGGATTACTTCTAGCTATTTAATATTTGATATATTAAACAGCCTTCCCTCCCTCAAAACATAAAGTAAAAGGAAGGAAAGATGTACTTTGGAAAAAAAAAATAGATCCAAAAGTAAATGTAATTGAAGAACTATCTTCTTAGCGTCTTCTAGCAAATAAAACATTCTTAAAGAACAGAGTTTTTTCTTTATACCTAATTAACACTTAACTTGCAGGATATTCAAGGTTTCTTTCCATTATGTGTATACACAGAAAAATTCAGCAAATATACACTTTTTCATAAACTTTACAGTATTTAAGATGTCATCCGTGTGTATGTAAATATATTTGATTGCATTTAGGATCCAAATATAGTGGTTTAATGAAAAACATGTTTCCTCCTCGCCTTCCAGGAAGCCTCTATGTTGACATTCCAGAACCAGCCAAGTGGCTCTACATCATGAGTATCTCAGGATCTTCCTTCTGCTCACTGTCTTTGACAGGAGACTCACATCTCACAGCTTCCTGCGGTCACAACAGGGGTGCAGTCTTTGGTCTGCACTGAAAGCAGGAAGGAAAATATGAAAGAGACCTGCTTCTGTGGAAAGCAGACTCCCTAGCCAGAACTGTGTCACTAGGATGAACCCAAAGCCAGGAAACATATTCTTGTAGGTACGTGCATTGCTTCTCCACATGAGATGGCGATCCTGCTGGGAGACATGACAGTAAGGATGGATATGGAAGACAAATGGCAGTTTCTGTAAAAACTGCTAATATTTTCATTCTTCTTCTTCAGTCACTTTTGAGGTACCTAGATATGAACATTCTGAAAGTAAAATCTTAACAAATGGGCACTTTTCCTAAATTGACAATAACAAGAGAATAATTTAGGTATAAAAGTTATGAAGGATTTGTGAAGAAAATACACCTAATTCAAGTGAAAGTGGGTGAGTTAATTAGAGGATATTCATCCACGTAGTTTTCAGCCACAAAGAATGAGGAGAGCAGTTTTCTCAGAGGTCGTCATAACATTACCTATATTTATGGTGTGCTTACTATTTGCCAGACACTGGGACTGAATGTCTTATGCTTTATTTAGCCCTTGCAACAACTTTACCAGGTAAGTGCTACAATTATCCTCACTTTAAGACTAAAAAAAAAAAAAAAAAAAAAAAAAGCTATTCAGAGTTCAGAGAAGTCAAGTAATTTTCTCAAGAACGCTCTGATATTGTTTTGCTGAGAATTTAACACAGTTCTCTCCAATGCCAGCCACCCACACTTCTTACCAAAATGTAGCACTGATTTCGAGGGGTGGGGAATTTCAAACAGTTCCGTGTTGCTAGAAAATAAGTAGACTCATGAAATCTCAAGAGAAATGTTCAGAGAGGAAGAATAAGCGAGCTCACTTAATAATTTAATTCAGGAGAATCTACTAGAGGATTTATGCAGGGAGATGTCACATAGCAGTGCTTCTCAAACTTTGATGTATGTACAAGTCATTGGTGGAGATTATTAAAATTTAAACTCAAATTCGGGGGTGCTAGAGTGAGGCCTGTGACCTCATTTCTTTCTAGGAAGTCTTACCCCCCCCACCCAGAGAAACTCGACTGCTGTTAATGCTACTGACCTTGAGAAGGAAGGTCACTGATCTCTCTGGAAGTACTGCAGAGAGGATTTTGAGGGAAGCCCAAGACATATTTGTTGAAGAACAAGACAGCTTTGAGTTAGGGATACCAGTTTATAAGCTTGTGGGTGCCTCACCATGTTGGCAGGATGAGAATGAGACAGGATCATGTGCAGAGACTGCAGTGTGTGTAGATTCAAGCTGTGGAAAACAAAGATGAAAGAGGCTTTCACTCCATAGAAAAAATTGAGTCTAACAAGAAGTATATGAATTGCACTTTCTTTGCCAGCAATGGTATGGAAGGTAGCAGTGTCAAAGACTTGAAGAAATCAAATCGCGTCAATCCCCCATTCTCCTGTAGTCTCTTGCTCCTTTGGAAGGCAATAAGGATGGTGTATGTCCATTCAAAACAAACCCTTCTGATTTATAAGGAGCACTTTCCTCATATCAACTGTAAAGTAACACATTTTTACCAATGCTGTTCAGAGTAGACCATTGCAGTAGTTGTAAAGAAAATATACACATAGAAGTTTCAGCTAGGAGATGATAAATATCAGAGCTAATGTGCATGGGCTGAGCAAATTTCTGGTAGGACAAATATAAAGACATTAGTTTTAAACTAGGTTATTGAAGTGCATAATTGGATAATGGCAGAATAAGAAGGAATATCTAAAAACAAATCCAGTAGCATAATAATTTTTATTTTGTGTAGTATGATGCAGGTAAAATAAAGCAGAAAAACAAGAAAAAGAAACTGTCTCCTGGCCAGCAGGGGCTGTGGTGCTCTTTGTGCTTATGCCAAATTTTTAGGGTTTAATGAAGAAAAAAGAATATAAATGTCTCAAGTAGTGTCTTTTGGCTTCAGTGTACTCATAACTTCTCTTAATTAAAACAGAACCCAGCTAAAAAGCAAAATCTGCCTGTTCAACAGCATTCATTCATCCGTTCATTCAGAAAATATTTATTGAGTGTCTGCTAGTATCAGATACTGTAAAAGGATGTGTGACTTCAGCAGTTAAACAAGACTGAACGAGGCCCCTGCTTTCCTGATGCTTACACTTGAGTGTTGGGGGGGATGGGAAATAAACAGAATTGAAATAAATAGAAGGATAATTTCAGATAATAGTAACGAAATAAAGCAGGAACATTGAAGGGGAAAAAAAAGATCTGAGGCAAGAATCTAACTTAAATTTGACAATAATAAAAGCTTTTGCAAAACTGCCAATTCAGGTGAGATCTTAATGATGAGAAAGCCACTGTTGAAAGATTTGGGGAAAAGTACATGTCATGCAGAAGAAATAACGCCTGGGCTCTGAGGTTTGGGTAAAGTTGGGATGATCAAGGCGGGGGGGGAAGAAAGGTAGAGACTGAGTAGTAGGAGAGGCCCCAGGACGGAGTTAAGACACAGGAGTTGAGTCACACGGTGTACTGGACATTGAGGCAACAAGCTCACACTGGATTTTAATGTGACAGGAAGCACGTGACAGGTTCAAGTGAGCAAGAAAAGTGATCTGAATTTCATTTTTAAAGAAATACTCTGGCTATTGAGTGGAGAATCGTTTGGAAGAGGATGACAAACAACAATAATAGAAGTCTTCAAACTGTTCAAGGTAAACTGAAGAGTTCTGACATGGTCAAGTCGATGCTGAAATGCCTGTTAGATCTCCAGGGGCGATGTCAACTGGGCAGTTGTCATTAAGGGAGGTCGTGTTTAGATAGCTATCTGAGAAACAAATGTCACATAGATGGTTTTTAGAACCACTGAGGCCAAAGAGAGAACAAGAAGTCAGCAAAGGAGACTGAAAGGTATGGGAGGGAGTGGAGACATTCCACGCGCCCCCCCGCCCCCCGCCAGAATGAAAGGAGTCACTCTTTCAGTTAGGTGCAAAGAGGGAACTGTGCAGATTTCTTCTGGAGTTCAGTTACGGGCAAGACAAATGAGTGGTCACCGAATTTCACCATCTGAAGCAGCTGGGAACTCACATTAAAAGAGTTTCACTAGAACCATAGGATGGAATTCCAACGGAAGTGAGCTACAGGGACAAAGTGGACTGCATAAATTAAAACATATTTTTATAGGAAAGTTGCACTGTAAAAGAAACGAGAAAAATAAGGTAGTAGCTGGAGCAGGGTGCACAGCTGAGGGTGAGCTTTATTCTCCAGATAGGGACACATAAATCATAAATAAAGTTAACCCTTAGATTATACTCAAGGAAACAAAAAAAAAAAATTCAGAGTCTTAGAGCTTCCACTTCAAATCTTTGACACTGCTACGTTCCATACCACATTATTCTTCCATAAATATCATAATTTCCACCTATCAGTAAATTTAGCAACATAAATCAGATCTCTGGGTAAGAAGTTTCTTGACAGTGATTACCTCCAGACAATATTTAATGTGACTCCTTTTTTGGAGACACCACAAATATAACACACAATAGATACGAATTTTAACAAATTTGTAAATATCTATTTAAAATGTTGTCATATTTGATTTCTCTCCCAAATGCAGTTGAAATTGCATTTCAATTTCCTTTACTCTAGAAAAAATATGAATTTATGAATTGTTAATATTTCAAAACTACATTTCTGAAACTATCGTTTGCACAATCTCCCAACTCACAGAAACCTGGAAAGACAATTCTAGATAGGTCATAACTAAAACTTTTGGGACGAAAAGATTTTTTATGTTTTAAAAATCTCTCAAAAGGAAATCCCAAATGCTTATAAGAACCTGTTTGAACACAGCCAAATGTTTATTGATATATGTTCTTTAGTTTCTCGGTGCCTCCATCGTAATCAAATAATACAATTATTTTAAAAGTGACATGGTATAACTGGGTTGTCTTCTTTAAGGTTGACTAGCTTATACATATCTAAAATAACTTATTTTCCATACCATGCTTGCTCAATCAAAGCTTCACCTAGACAGGCAAGGTCTTAACTGTTAGAAATCACTTTTGATCAGGGATTTTATGTTGTTCAACACATACCTTAGGAAAATTATATGTTGGACAAATAGATAGAGCCTCCTCAATGTTATGTTCTGGAGTCTATCTAGTATTTTTGTTTATGCCAAGCACCTTTATCTACCAACTAAGCATAATGCTGTCAGGGCTATTAATATTTGAACACAAACAACACTGAAGGAATGATGCTCTAATGAGAACATTGAAGCATTAGCCAGGAAACAAGGGAGTTACTGGGATAGGACAACAGAGTTATCTCTGGTTTTGAAACATAGCTATTTGTCTATAGAAAGTGAGTTCTAGAAATAGTTCTTTGATGGGAAAGAATAAATGATATTTTATGGACGTATCATTTATTGTCCTGATGTCACTGTGTGTGTACCAACTGTGACCATACTGTTACACTGTAATTTATAAGAAGTTTGATGGCACTTGATGCCTTGAATA
The DNA here is from genome assembly GCF_003265705.2 of Callorhinus ursinus. Classification (NCBI taxonomy): domain Eukaryota; kingdom Metazoa; phylum Chordata; class Mammalia; order Carnivora; family Otariidae; genus Callorhinus; species Callorhinus ursinus. The sequence continues at coordinate 11,222,123 of NW_027397073.1, read as the reverse complement.
GGCACCCTAAAACATGCCAATTACTGGAAAGAGTATAGGAGGATATTGTTCTTAGGAGGTCTTTTAAAAAATTTGTTTTTTTTAAGGTAATACTGGTAGAGTAGATTGTTGATTGTCTTTCAACTACACAAGATTGGCAAAAAAAAAAAAAAAAAGCTCTTATTTCTTTGAAGGTTAGTTTTTCGTGATTCAGTTTGCCAAAGGGTCAGTTAATTTAAATACAGTACACAGATTACTCATGTTTTGCCAACAGCCTACTTGTTATTACACCTATATTTGAGATGTCTCACTAGCTTCCAATTATCCAATTTGAAAGAACTGCATTCTGCTTTCAATTTTTAATGCCTAACTCCTGTGGATTTCAGCATGAGATCTGTTGGTGGCAAAGTGTCAGAATATACTGACTTTAAGAGGGCACTTACAGTTTTATAAGGCAGTAAATGACATAAAGTTTCCGTATGTGGATATTTTACTGCATGTTACATTATTAAAGGTATACCAGCTTGGTGTTCCATCTCAGAGCTCTATGGCAGTAAGAGAACGTTGTTCGTGGTTTTGCTTTTTTTCCCTTGTGACACAATTTAAACTTCTAACCCCTGAGAAAAGTAATTTTAATGTTTCATCTTATGATTAAGAATGGATATTCTAAACCAGATTTTGAATGGCAGGTGAACTAAATGCTCTCCTTCAAGACAGCTTACAATCTCAGTTTACATTTTATATACCCAGTTGGTCTTTGCTGTTTGGGGGGATCTTAGAAAAGCGGTATTTTTATTGCATTCTGAAAGCTATTCCAGTGCAAACCAAAAAAGTAACTGTGAATACACAGCTGTAATTAAAGATCTGACTCTACGTTTTTGTTTTTTTATTACATCTGGAACATTTAAAAAATATATGAACAAAGGCCCATAATAAAATGTATTATTTACATACATTTTTCATACATTTTGGACATAATGTCTGTTTTGTAAATTTGTAATAGTTTAGTTTCTGGCATTATGATAAACTCACTAATTAACATATTATTAATTCAATAAATAGATATCTAGTTATATTTTTTGTCAGGCAAAAATATTAGTAGTCATGGGTGATGCCAAACAATATAAGCATCTCTTCTCAGGAAATGGAAGGAAAAAAAGCTATAAACATATACACCATAAACATATAAAAACTATAATAAAGGTGATGAATTTGCTGTATAAGAGAAATACAAATAAAATTTCAAAAGAACTTCCTTCTTATTGATGTTGGGGAGGAAACATTTTTCTCTACTGTTTATGATTCTCCTGACTAGTCTAAGAATTCAATTGACATGGGACAGATTGACAGAAGAAAATCAAATTTAATTCTCTATGCGTAAAAAATGTGAGAGATTCTTCAGATAGGCAAAATGAGGTATATATATGTCATTCTGGACTAAGGAGAAAGGGGTTGGGTTGCGGGGCTTCAAAGGGGAGGAAAATATTCCTAAGAAGAATGGAAAGAGTTTGATACAAATGTTTGCTGGGCCATCTAGAGACAATGGGACATAGAGAGCGCTATGATGAAACAGGCCTTGCTACACTTCCTGTCTATTACACTTAGTTCATTGTACTATAGTTATCTATGCTGATAGTTCCCTTTTTGGAGCAGGTTCTATTTAAATTCTTTTAGGCAGTTAGGGTGAATGTCAAAGGTTCTTCCGAAGCCTTCTACCTCTCAAAATCAACGGGCCCCAAACAATCCACATGCCAAAGAGACACACTGTGGGGTGGCAAAATCTGTTCCTTCACTAAGGATATTTGGAGATAACATCACAAGAACGAAGGCATGAAATGGGAGAACATGGGATACTGCTATAGAGTAAAGGGTAATCCATATGTAGCATTTTACTCTGTGCGGGAAAGGAAGTATCAAGAGATAAGCCTGAAAGGGCAGAGAGGGAAGGGTTCTGAAGGACTGTTTTGTGACACTAATAGAAAAATACTCTGTAAGCAACAGGAATCCATTGTCTGGTCTTGAGCAGTATGATTTTAGCAGTGTTTAGGAATATTAATCCCCATTATGGGTAAAATGAATTTAAAGAGGATTGTAATAGAAAGGGGTAAAAATCTGATACAAATAGTTTCATATGGTTTAATTTGGACAGGATGATGGTGTGAAAAGAGTTGAATGAAGACTGGTAAAGACTTGAGACAGAACATGGTCAAAAACTGCAGAATTTGAAATCTAAATGCCAGGGTACAATAAGGAAGAAAAAATAATTTTCCCAAATCATTGAGCATGATGACAGAATCAACAGAATGGGAAATTCAACAGGAGCAAAAGCAGATACAGAGGAATAATCAAAAATGATTTTGCATGTTATTCTTAAGGCCTTGGTAGAACATCCAAATAGTGATGAATAACAGGCACTGTGAAAACCTGGCCTGAATTTTGGGAAAGATTTTCAGTGGGAATATATTAGTTTATATGAAGAAGGCAAAGGTTGCAGTCACATGAATGGATGAAACTAATACAAGTAAGTGTACAGAATCTTAAAAGTAAATGAATGTATGCAGGATATCTTCACTACCTTGCTAGAGCCCACCCTCCCGTGAAAGATAACCATGGCAGCCTCTTAAGGTGGCCTGTAATCCACACCTCTGAGTATTCTTGCCCTTGTGTGATCTCCTCATCTTGAGTATGGGGGGACTTATATACATAACTCAGCAGTATCATCCTTTTTTTTGGTGAAATATGCTTTTTTTTTTTTGTAGCTGTGGAAATAAATATAGCATATGCTGTGGATTAATGTACCAATATCTACCTGGAGAAATAAAATCTTTAGTAATTTGTCAGGAGATTTCATGGTTCTATCCACCTATGTCAACATGTTTTTAAATCAAATTAGAAGAACAAAAGGAATACAGATAAACCTGCATTTAGACTTGGACCTAATTGAGAGACTTTTCTCTCTCTTAACCTCAGCTTCTAGCATTCACCATTCCTGCAAATCTCAACTCCACATAACTTTTTCTTCTGCCCCACTTATAATGCTTAAATTCAGGCCCATATTTATTACTTGAGGAATTTCAGTAGTTTCAAATTAACATCCTTGCCTCCAATCTTGTCCCTCACATTATGATCTCTTCACTATTTGCAAAACTATCTTACTAAAATGCTGATCAGAAACAACCTCCATGGGTCAAAGGTTTTATCTGGTTTTTGTCATTACTGATTTCTTAGCACTTACCACGATGCGTTATACTCAATAAATTGGGCTCAATGCATATGAATAACCTCTAAACCTTGGCCCTCATAGAGAAGGCTCTTTATGATCTGCTCAGTACCTCTCCAAAATTCTATCTGATTTTATTTTGTTTTTAGGTTTTTTGAAGATTTTATTTATTTATTTGAGAGAGAAAGTGAGGAAGAGAAAAAGAGAGAGTGCACAAGTGGGGGGGAGGAGCAGAGGGAGAGGGAGAAGCAGACTCCCCACTGAGCAGGGAGCCCAAAGGCCAGGACCAACTGAGGGGCTCGATCCTGGGACCCTGGGATCATGACCTGAACCAAAGGCAGATGCTTAACCGACTGAGCCACCCAGGCACCCCTCTATCTGATTTTAGTGTCACTCACTTTGTCCCTCCACCTATCATCAAGCCACAGAACACACAGAAGACATAGAAGTCTTTTTAATTTCACCCTCACATCATCAGGTTCACACTTCCTCAGTTTTGTGCAGAAAACTCTATGCTTGCTTCTATATTGATTACCTATCATATAGGTACCTACCATTACCTACCCCTGATTTTAACATCAGGGGTTAAGTTTTTTTTTTTTTTTTTCCTAAACCCTTAGCTGGCCCATCCTCGGAAAGTAAAATTGAGCATCAGCTTCTATTATGCCATAGTCCACATTTCTTAAGATGTGCATTCATCTATGATAGTCCTAGCAAAATTTTACTGCATTTGCTTGTGTGCATACCTCTTTGCTTTTCATGCTAAAGCACCTTGGTTGCAGAAACCATGTTTTGTTAATTTGCACACCTCTGGTGGGTAATATGGTACCTGACACAGATGAAGACAAGTAATCATGAGATGCTCTATGAAAATTCCACAAGTGCTGTACAGATGGCTATGAATTTGCTGCTTACCACCTGTGACACTGGGGACATTGCCTAACCACTCTGTAACTCACTCTGCCAACTCTGTTATGAGGATATTAACAGCACCTCATTCAAAGATTTCTTGTGAAGATTAAAAAAGACAGTGCTTGGTACTGTTGAGTTCTTGCTCAACAGTAAGTTGAGCAAGAACTCAACAAGTGATACATGCTATTTTTTAGAAAACTACAGGTTTGGTCTGATTCTTATTTGTAAATTAAGGGTAACAATACCTACTTCAGAGAATGTGGGTGTAGATAAAAATGAGAAAATTATTTTGAAATGGCCATTTAAACATGTTTGTAAGTATTTGTAAACAGGTTTGTAAGTATTTTATTTTGAAACAAAATGAAATCCCTAAGCAAACATGTGAGTATTATCATGATAAATTGAATGGTGTCAGAAGGAAGGCAGGATCTTGAAGTGGAGTGTGCCCGGGAAGGATGACTTGGGCGCCAGAGAGTCAGAATCACAGACAAGGAGAGGAGTATGCGACAAAGTCAGAAGTACAGATGAGGGCCTGTTCACGTTGACTTGAGTGGGGAACATGTTATAGTGTACATAGTAGCTCTCTCTGAATATCAGAATGATTCAGTAGAAGTCATACTGAATGCAGTTGATGACAGTTTTGGATTACAGGATGGAAATTGTAGGAAGACCCATGTGAGCTCAATATAAGGAAGTATTTTCTAAAAATTAGATTGGTCCACAAAAGGAATCGGTTTCTTCATATGGAAGAAACAGTTTAAAAGCACATGCTGAATGCACACATCTTTGCGATGCCAGTGTGTTATTCTATGAAACAGATGCTAGTTGGCCAAATGAACTCTAACATTCCCCTCAACTTTTATATTTTGTTATAGCATTTTGCTCTTTTTATCGCACTTTTCAGTATAATCTAAAAAAAATAAAACCGATTGTTTCTGTTTTCTTACAAATATACAGTAATTGGAGGTAGATACTTACAATGTCTTCTCCTCACCTATCATTGTATATGTGACAACCAGCATGACGAATTTGACTAGAGAAAAAAAAAATTGAGGCCATCCCAGTTTTAGAACATCCAGCTTTGAAGTTCCTTTAAGCATGGGTTGATTTTTTTCTCCTCTTTTGGAAGCAATGCCCATCAAAAGGAACTTGCTTTTTTTTTAATGAGTTTTGTAATTATTATTTTCATGAATGATTAATCTCTAGCATAAGAAAATTAAGAGGATGCAAATAAGCCTATGGATATGACTAAAACGAAATGTTGCTTGGTGAAGCAGCAGATGTTGACTATTTCACAGTATCCCTGATCCTGGTTGTGGGGTTGTGCCAGGTCTGTGATGACAACTGAAGCACATATTTTTCAAGCCCCATTGAGACATTTGATCAATGTTCAAGTGGCAGATGAGCCTCATTATTACGGTGTCCGGCAGGTGTAGGCATTCAGGAGGGGGCTGTCATTAAAGTATTTTGTATGTATCTGCTAATTATATTCTTCAGTTCCAAACAGCAGCCCTGACATCCCTGTCACATTTGTCATCCCTGCAGCAGGTAGCAGGGGTACAATGAAAAATAAAACACTGTCTTCACGGTCATGTGGAGTTGTGCTAATTCTGGGTAAGGGATGATAAGAAAATCTATCCTTTTCTTCCAAAATGCCATTAGCAAAAAGCAAGGTAAGTCAGACAGGAAGGTCCCATGAAAGCTATCTCTAAGTGTGTGTGTGTGTGTGTGTGTGTGTGTGTGTGTGCACATATATATATATATATATATATATATGTTTTATTCATTGTTTAAATTAGGAATAACAGTTTTACTTGTATTATGTTATTAGTTTACAAAATGTGTACATATGCTATTTTAGTTAATACTTAAAAAGGACAGTACATTTAATTCCATGAATTTGGAACTAAGATAGTTTAAATGATGTGTCCAGACACTGAGCCGCAAAGGGTAGACCCAGAATTTCACTTGTGGCTTTTATTTCTAAATTTCCAGCCACTCTCTGCCTACCCACGTTGCATCTTGTTCGGGCTTGTTACCCAAACTTTAAATTGAAATAAATGAATAAAAAACATTAAAGAAGAAATAGAGCAATATAAAGCTTTGTGAGATGTAATTGGATTTGCCCTGTGCACATCATCAATAGTCAATTTGTTTTATTAGTTCTGAAATGTGCTCTGCAATCAGTTTTATGAACCACTCTATTGGCTTTTAGATACAACAACAGAGTCAAATGTCCAAACAGCTATCAGCAACATAACTTCAAATTTTAGATCATTTCCCCTTCAACACTTTCTTCTGACCTGTCTCAGCTAGTTATATTATGGAATTAAAAAGAAATGAAAAAGTGCACTTAGGAAAATTCTTAAACTATAAAACAGCTACATTGTAATATTTCTTGAAATTCTGACTTCCAAAGAATTACTTACTTTGCAAAATAAGATTCTGGTCGAAATATTTACAAAATCACTGTGTTTAAAAAAATAACTAGGATTTTAAACACCAACCTTTCACATAATAAAAGTGTGATTTTGATATCTTCAAGTTTTAGATATTTTTGTAAACATAAGTGTAGAAATTAAAAATATACATATTTTTACCCATCATATTAGAATCTAAATTAGACCACAATTCTATACCCGTAGCACCCACTTTAGTTACTTTCTCTGTGTTAAACTTGCTTAAGTTATAACTTTTTAAATTCAATTAAGGAATAAACTGAGCATATGATAATTATTGTCTTTTATATTTTTATTATTTTATTCTTTTAACCCGTATTGTTAAAAGGCAATGGGTTTGGGAAATTAGCCCATTCTCCTCCAAGGAAAACAAATGTTGACTGTTTCACTCTTGTCTTTTTCCAGTCCTTCTTCCCAACTGTAACCAGAGTGATTTTCCTAAAGTGCAGATCTGTTCATTTAGTCACCAGCTCATAATCCTTCAATAGCTACTTATTGAAGATGATACAAATTCCAATGTCTTAGCCCAACATATAAGGCTGTTTACTGTCTGACCTATCCCTGTTGTTTCAAATACAGCTCCTGCCATTTACCTTGATGTAGATTTGGCCCTTCCTGGCTGGCTCAGTCTCAAGAGCATGTGACTCTTGATCTTCAGGTCCTTGAGTTCAAGCCACACGTTAGGTACGAGATTACTACTCCTTAGTGGTTCATCCTCAATTCCCATACTCCTTTTTCCCCCATAGTACTAGAATTATAGAATTATTAGGTGGAGCATGGTTGCCTTCAAAATACTACATTTCCCAACCTCCCTTGAGGTTAAGCATAGCTCTGTGGTTAGATTGTAGACAACGCTATGTCTGATGTCATGTGGCATCCTTTTGAAACTCTCCTGAAGTGACAGTTGGCATGCATCCTCCACCCCCCTACTTCATCGTTGTTTCCCTACCACTTTCTAGAACGAGTAACTGAGGGTAACACCAGGATGAGACATCAGACTGTTAATAGAGAGGTACCAAGGTCATCAGGAATTTGTGGTGCAGAACCCAGGGCAACCCTGAATCACCAACTTCCAAAATCAATTTAATAGAGAGAAAAATGTCCTTCTATCTTGTTTAAATCACTGTAATATTTAGGTCACTTGCTGTAGAACCTAATCCCAACCATATATCGTTTTTCAAGATCAAGCTCAATTTTAACACTATGAGAACTAATAATATTAGATTGAGCTACATACAATTGCAATTTCTGTAGGTCAAAAGCATCAAATATCTTCAATTTCATATGGTCCAATTTAATACTGCTAATAGCAGTATTTTTTACTGTATCTTGTATAATCTTATAACACATATCTTTCTCAATTATATCATATCATATTTAGTATTGTAATTATTTCTTTATATTCCTATCTCTGAAACAATCATGAGTGCTTTAAGAGAAAACACCAGACTTAGTCTCAAATTCTCAAACTAGAGCATAATTTCTATTTCTTAGTAGACATAGGTACTTTTTATTGGAAGGAATGAATCAAATATAGTATTCCTGTGTTGTACTTATATAAACTTTTTAAATTGTTAGCCTTTTGATATCAATTTCTATATATTTTCACAGCTTCTTGAATTTCCAAATATGCCATTTACTGATTATTTCCTCACTCAAGAGTCTGTGATTTGGGAAAAGATGAGTGGTGTTTCGTTGTGGTTCATTGTGCTAAGTACTTGAAGACTTTCAAATAAAATCTAAGAGTCCATTCCTTCTCAACCAGTAGATCAAGGGTCTTTGTTTCCATAAACCTTAAGTTTTTGGCAAGTTAATTTATTTGCCAGTAAAGTCAGGAGTAAGGGAGATAAGTGATCCAGACTTTTCATACAAAAGAAACTAATCCACTACACATAATTGATACTATCTAAGGCGTCAGAACTTAAACCTCTCCTGAAGCCACAGTTGAGGAAGGCTGTCTTCGACTACTGAGAAACAGTTAAATGTAATTGTTAAATTATAATTATTTTCCTGGCTGTAGGTAAGGCTTTAATTTTTATATAAATTATGGTTTACTTCTCTATGAAGAACAATATTCCATGTTCCACCTTTTACCTGCATCCAGCCAGACTATATGAGATCTAGAAAGGTATATCTACAGTTTTATAAGTGTTGAAACAATAATTTAGTAGCACCAACCTTAGCATATTTAGCTGCAGAGAAATACAAATATGAATTGCTGATGAACACATTGCCATCTTATGATGCCCACTGCATAATTCAACATTAAGCTGCAAGTGGCAACTGGCTTTTGGATGTCTCCTTTTCAAGTAGTATGTTACATTTTCAAGAAGACGTATGTGAGCCTTTTCTGCTGACCCTTTCCACTGTACATCAGGTAACTGCCTTCGTTTCTATAAAAATAGATACATGTATTGATTTGGACAACGTGCAGAAAGATTCTCTGAAGGGTTGTTTTTAATAACCATCCTATTCATTCTGTGTAACTCCTTTGCTCTTTTGGCTGATTGGCAACATATGGGAATACTCCAGTGTTAAGCAGAACCTTTAGCTGATATGAAAGTCTTCCACTGAACTACCCATAATCAAATCCACCAGGACAGACAGAGAGAGATCTTTTCCTACAAGTTAATTGTTGCTTTGTATGTTTCAAATTCCTGCAACAGTCATCATTCCTGTCCTCTCTTAACATTGTAGGTAGTGAATATTTCTTCATCCTTTCTCATCCAGTACATAGCTCTAATCCGTTGGATAAAATGCACAAAATACACGTTTTAGAAGTTTCAAAAAAAGACACTTTAAAACTTGGTACAAATGTATTGCTTGTGCAAATTTGGCATAAGCTTAGGCCCTGAAAAAAAATCAGAGGACACTGATCTAAATGACAATTAATACCTTAAATTCCTATTTTTCAACTCATTTCATTTGGTTCCACAGTAGCTCTTTCTGTGTATAAGATCTGAAGCGATTTTCTTCATAGGCTTTGGTTCTTTTAAGTGTGTCTCCAAAACTCACAACTAGTAATTCTTTCTTTCTCAACTGGTTCTTAAATTACAGTCTTTTGTTTGTTCGTTTGTTTTAACCAAACTGTAGTTGTTTGAGGCACTGGTACAAGAACCAATCAGAAGAATTCGATTCGGCTACAATGAAGGGATGCCTTTGCTGACAATGTGAGACCAGAATGCTGGGTGTTGTTCACTGGTTGCTATGTAAGACAAACAAATAAAACAAACAAACATACCAAAAAAACAAAACAAAAAAACAACAAAAAAACCCTCCCCTAAATATTCCAGGTTAAAAAAAAAACAACTTTTTTTGTGTGTTTTTTTTTCCTGATTTTAGTTCATTGTGGTAAGAAAATATTATTTGTATTATTTCATTTAAAAAAGTATTAGAGTTTCCTTTGTGGTCTAATTTATGGTAATTTTTATGAATATTTTTAATGCTTAAAAACATGTTCAGAAATTGCTACAAATCTATAATAAGCCTATTTTATTCATTATATAATTTAAATCCATATCCATCTGTTTTTTAAATCTTGAGTGGAGAGTACAGAATTGAAATATTCAATTTTGGGGGTGTTTTATTTATTTCTCCTTTCATCAACTTTTTTGTCCTATAAAAGTGGTTGCTGTGCTGTTGTATACATAAATATTTATAATTCATGGTTTGTTTGTTTGTTTTTTTTTTAAGATTTATACCCTTTAGCATTAGGAAGGTTCTTCACCCTCTTTGGTCTGAATTCTGGCCAGTGCTTTTCCTTGGATTTGCCTAACATATCTTTGTCTATTATTTTTCAAAGAAGTGTTGTGATCCCTCTCTTTGTCCTTAGGCATGCTCCTTGTGTTTGTCCATATCCCATTTGTACAAAAATCTGATTTTTTTCTCTTAACAAATTAGTTAATCCTACTTATTTCACAGGTATGATTAGAGATTGCTTCACCAATATTTTGTTATACATATAAATATGTATGGGTATATAAATATCCATGTGTACTTCATTTGTGTGTGTGCCCAAAGACTGGCAACCTCACTGAGTGAAAGAAATGGAGACTTAAGTGGAATTTGGAGACAAAGTGCTAGAGGGAAGATAACCATAGGAAAAGTGCTCCCCAATTCTCCATGGATGCTCATCCTTGGATTCTTGGCCTACTGCTGTCACAAACAGATTCAAAGCAGGACTCTGAGAGCTCCAGTCAAGAATGGTTTCTAAGAGTCTAAAAGCTCAAATGATATTTCAGAGTCTGCACAGTGTTGAAGAAATAATAGCCAGGATTTTTCTACATTTGATGAAAGACATCATCCTACAGAAACAAGACATTCAGCAGGACATGTAAAGAAAATGATCTCCAAGTTTTGTTTACTTGTTTTTTGGGGTTTTGTGCTTGTTTTTGGTCTTGGTTTTTTACTTACAATATTATTTCTATGATCATGATAATATACACCTATCTTTCCTTTTTCTGTGGCTCATGTTTGGTTTTTGAATGTGTCCTCTATTTTCCAATTTTCTGAAAGAATTTATATGTGATTGGAACTCTATTTCTTACTTTGTTCTTCCTTTCCCTTTATTTCCATATTAACATCATCTCTTCGTACTATATTATATGTATTTTCTTTTTGTTTACACATTCTCAGTTTAAAATGTAGTCTTCCTTTCTAGTTTGGGATTTTACAGCTTTCATTTCTTATAAGTCTTATTTTGCTCTTAAATCCAATTGATCAAATTTTTCATAATTACACTGGCTACTAATATTACTTTTAACATATTAAATTCACAATTATTCATGATCTTTGATAAATCCATCTTATGTCTTTGTAGGTCTAATTAATTGTTTGTTATTTCATTATTGAGAGTCCCCTCAGAGAAACAGAACCACTAGAAATTGTATAAGAATGAATAAGATGTTCATAATAGCAATTTGGCATTCTTCAATTGCAGTAACTGGTAAAGTACACTGAGTTCAGCTATTTGTTCTGATTCTGGAGCCTGATGTCACAGAATAGGTGGCTAAGAGAAAAAAAAAAAAGATGAACCCAAGTGAGGAAGAGCAGAGAAACCTGGAATCCTCACTGACCTATCCCCAATTCCTAATCTATCCTTACTGTTTTGAATGGCTCATAGCAGAAGGGAATGGCACTATTTCCTGAGAAACTCATTGGTATCTTGCAGATTTTTTAGAGGGGGGGGGTGGAGAAGAGAGAGAGAGAGAGATTGAGAGAGAGATAAAAAACAAACAAAACCCCCAAAACTAAAAGAAGAGACACCATGGGAGCAGGGGCTGTGGGATGGGTTACTGCCCATGCCAACAGAAGTTAGCCTGAAGATAACCAAACATGAGTAAAACTATGTAATTGACCTTTTGGGAGTAAGCATCCACTGCTCCACTTTCAAATTTCATGCTAAGTTCTTCTGTGTCCATCACTAACCAAAAGTACAGAGAAGGAAATCATGGGCCTTATTTCTTCTTATCTAAGTTGGCATGTTACAAAGCCATCAGAGCTGTGTATACTGACTCTCATTCACGGAGGCTTGTTTACTAGTACTTTGTGGTTTTTGTTCATGGACCATTGGTTCTCTGTGCTTTGTCTTTGAGGCTTCTTTAAGGCTTGGATTGGTTTGCATCTTAGCATTTGTTTGGGCCACAGAGGTAATGATAATTCAGGATTTGAATGTTTGGAATTTGAATCATAGATTTTTTCCCCTTTTTCTTCATTTTATCAAGAGTCAAGGCTAAGACAAATATTTTCCCATATCTCATTTTCTTATTCCTACCTACTCACTGAGGGTGCTGTTCCTTAGGGATCTTAGCTTAATATACACCATCTTCTTTGATCTCTCAGTCGGCTCAAGCTACTGACATTCCTTCTAAACTCAGCTCGAAAGTGCATTAAAGTACATGCTCTAATATATCAAGGATTAGCAGATATCCCCATCCTGAAACAGTGCTTTATTATTCTTCTGGATTAGAGCCACAAAATCTCTTAGTTTCCAACAGTTTATCAATGAATGATTTTAGGTAATCCAAGATTAGCAACATTGGCAAGTCGTTTCCACCCAAATGTTAGAACAGAGGGATAGGAAGGATGGTATTACTGATGCCCAGGGGCCACGTCTGTCCAGGAAGCATTAAAGACCCTAAGATACCAGCTGTTGTCAGTGATACTGCCCAAAGCAGAAAGGGACAGAGAGAATATCTGAATTCTTCTTTTCTCCAGTTTTCTAATGGTGCCACTCATTGACCTAACCCAGCCAGAACCTAGCAGGCCTGGCAGTGTGGGACTGGGCCCTGAGCTGTTCCGCCTCCTGCCTTATAGAGCAGAGCACAGAAAGGTTAAGGAATGGATCTGAGGACAAACAAGCCCAACAACCTGCCCAGAGCCTTAATACTATTTTATCTTGATTTCAAAAAGTACAAGGAATCCAACTATATTTGGAACCAAATCTGTGAAGCAGTAAATTTTACATTCATAACTTTGAAATTTGGTGTGATTATATTCATTTTACAGATGAGGTAAAAAACTGAGGTTCAAAAAGGTTAAATATCTTGTCTGAGTTCGTATAGCTAATTAATAATAATGCCCGGAATAAAGTTTCTTTAACCTTTCAACTGCACTGTCTTTGTTTCTTCCTTTTTTTTTTTTTTTTTTTTTTTTGTTAATGCACCAAATTAACCAAATTTCAGATGACTGGTATTTAGCCCCCTTGCCACAGAATCTCATTTGAGGTAAACAGGGAGATAAGTTGCACGTGAAACTCCAGTAATAAGTATTAGGAGGATTGCATGTACTTTTCCCAGCTTTATTCTTGAGATACTCTCTGGGGAGATTATGAGATCCTAAAGACAAGTAATGTTTGTTGTACAGGTATTTGCATCTACAAACGCCTTTGATCCTGACTACATATGCAAATATCCAAAAGAAGTGAGCAGTGGTTCCTCCTAGTAATTGGGATCCTCCAGGGATTTAATTAAAGCAGAATCCAAGTTCATCTGCTTGCCACATTCTCCAGAGGCTGGTATCTATGCTGAATTGCATAGCAAATCTGCCAGCTATTCCCAGGAAACACTTGGCTATGGAGACTCATATTCTATTCCCAGTGATGTATGTAAAGGATGGGAAAAACAGGAGGATCAGTTTCAATTGTTATCATGGCTTTCCTGTCTAGGTAAGAGAGCTAGATAGGCTGCCACTCCCTCATTCACAGACACTGCATACTATTGACTTCATGCCATGATTGTTCTCCTGAACGCAACATCCTTTATCGTATGTAATCATTCACTTGATTGGTCCGATCCAGTCTCATCTGCAAAAAATGTGATTAGATCATCTCAAGGGTTCCTTTCCACTTTGAAAACCTGTGATGCTAGACTAACATGTGCTTCAACTTAGACTTCAATCTATAAATAATAGCATATAACTACCGTTACTACTGAGACTACTGTTACTGGAAATAATAATGATGTAACTTCCTCTTTAAATACTGATTTTCAGCCTATCCATTGCTTTCATCAATATCATCTAATTTTATTGCTCCAAAAATACTGTAGCTTGGCAACGCTAAGAAACAGAGTTGATGAGTCTAAGGCCAAAGAGAAGGAACAGGTGAAATGCTATTGAACCCTAATTTCGTGAACTGATAGAGACATCTCTATAATATCAACTCAAGGGAAAATTCTTGACCACTAGAATGAAGGCAAGAACATTTAATTAGTCTAATACAGAGATTTTTGTTTAACAATATTGTTAACAATAACATTGTTATTGGTCTTCCTAGGTAAGTTCATGTTTGAGACTCACAGGTCACAGGGTCTTTATGTTTCAACTCTTTGCTCTCTCTGGAATGTCCTGATTCTACCCTAGGTTTTCTTGCCTGGCTCCTTCTTTTAGTGCCTACCCAGCTTTAACCCATCTCTTCATACCACATATTATAACCTGGTGATTTGATATCTATCAACCTTCTGTCTTAATTATTCCCACACTCCTCCGTAATGTAAGCTCAATAAAAGTAACGATTTATTTCTGTAGTCATAGCTATATGCCCAGAGCATAAAACAGTGCCAGCAGTATAGCAAAAACCTGATAAATATTTTTTATTTAATTACTAAGCTATTGAATCTATAATAGGAGAAATATCACTGAAACATTTTATATTATCTTTATTTTAAAATGGGACTTCATCTGCTACAACTAATTAAACTTTCCTAACATAAATATGTCATTATCAAATATAGAAGTGAAATATTTCTTATTATCTGGAACCATATGACTCTTTTGTTGGAAAGCCTAAAATCAAGTCAAATGGGCTTTCCTAAAAATTAGTAGATTTAACAATACCCACAAAATTCTGAGAAATAAGCCAGTCACAAAAAGGTATTTACTGTATAATTCCAGTTATATGAGTTATCTAAAGTAATCAAATTCTTAGAAGCATAAAGCAGAATGTGGTTATCAGGGGCCGGGAGGAGGTAGGAAAAAAGAAATTTTTGTTTAATGAGTATAAAATCTCAGTTTTGCACGATGAAAATGATCTGGAGATCTGTTTCACAACAATGTGAATATACTTTACTGAACTGCACACTTCACAAATTTACACAATACCGTAAATTTGCCTTATTTAGAATCATTTCATTACTTAAATCCATTATAGCTTTTGAGGACGTATTAAAATGCAAACGCACTTAAATTATGAGCAAAGATGGAGATGAACGTGTATCATCAGATTAGAAATGTACTTTTGTGGCCCAAGAGACCAGCGGTTACAAATGAATTTGAACATGGCTCCAACTAAGGCACATGAGACCGTGATTCAGTACAAGCTTTGTTAAATGATTTTCCCTTGCAAAGCTGGAGTGTCAAAATCACGGACAAACTTAAAACATCTTTAATAGTCCTCCATTACCTTCAGGATAAAGTTCATTTTTGGTTTGCCTATAAATCTGGGCCCTCCACAGTCTCCTTCAGAATTCCCAACCTCTTCGTCTGCCATTACCACGCCCACTCTTCCCAGACACATCTGGTGACACCACCTACATTCATGCCCTGCCAAGTTCTCAGTTCAAAAACCTCCTTTCCTTGCTCTCTGCTAATGCAAGAATGTCTTTCAATCCATTCTCCCATCTGTTTAAACCCTACTAAAAAGGAACTTCCTCAAATCATTTCTTTGTGAAACCCTTCCTTATGTATTCCTCCCTCTTCAGACATAACTCTACAGAAAAGTTAGTTTCTCTACTAGGCCCCCAAAGATCTAGCAAACTGCAGATGGGAATAAGGGTAAGAGAGTGATTTGGCCTGGCCAGTGACTCAGGAGCCCAAACACTAATGTTTTCCTTCACTAGTAGCCACTCTCCAAGAGATTCTCATGATAAATTATTTCAACAGCAGGCACCAAATTCCTCAGGGAGAAGAAGTCAACTTCAAGTGTGAACCTATCTCAATACTCATGGAATAGAAGTTGAGTTTAGGAGAGCCACAGCAGAGATAGCTAGTATTAACCTTGAAGTTATCTGTATTGCTAAAATATAAACATCTCTTCCATCTCTACACTATGTCCAACCTACCAGTCATCTATGACGCTACAAGTGTTTCGGGTGAGCGTGTTTGTATGTATATATATATATACATATGTTCGTGAACATACATACTCATTTTGAGAAATTAAGGGAGTTTTGACCTTCATATTTGCCTCAGATGGTATGAAACAGAAACAACACACAAATAGGAGTCCTGATCTATAATTGACCTGCAGAACAGAAGCTCCCCAACACAGGAGTCTTTGGGCATATTATAAAAGAACATGGGATTTTCCAAAAGCATAAAATAGCCACACCAACTCATTGTCTTTTAGTCTTATATTCTTGGAAGATCAACATCTGATACTTAAGTAAAATTTTGTAATGGTATTGAATATTTTTAATTTGCGTTCTTTTTATAAAATTAGCCATTCCACTGATGTGTACCTAATGGTGGTTTTGATTTGCATTTATATGATAATTAATGATATCAGTCCGTTTTTCATGTGCTTATTGGTTATTCTCATGCCTCCTTTGGTGAAGTGTTTTTTCAAAAAATTTGTTCATTTTTTTAACGCATCGTGTATTAACTTATTGGATTTTTAAATGTTCCTATATTAACATAAAAATTTTATTAGATATGAATTTGCCAATATTACATTCCAGGCTGTAGTTTGTCTTTTGATTTTCTTAAGTGTCTTCAAAGAGGCAGAAGTATTTGATTTTGATGAAATGTGATACAGCATTTTTTTATGATTTATGTATTTTGTACCCTAAGAAATTCTTGCCTAGCCAAAGGTCACATATTAGTTTTCTATTGTTGAATAACGTTGGCGTAAACTTAGCAGCTTAGAACAACAACATTTATTAGTTAGGTAATTTAGGTAAGTTAGAAGCACATTATGTCCTGGTTCTCAGCTCAGGATCTCACAAGACAAAAATCAAGGTGGGCGCCTTGGTGGCTCAGTCTGTTGAGCATCTGCCTTCAGCTCAGGTCATGATCTCGGGATCCTGGGATCGAGCCCCTCATGGGGCTCTCTGATTAGCGGGAAGTCTACTCCTCTCTCTCTCTCTCTCAAATCAATAAATAAAATCTTTTAAAAAATCAAGGTATTAGCGAGGCTGTTTTCTCATCTGGATCCGGTGGTCTTCTTCTAGGCTCCCATGTTTGTGGCAGAATTCAATTCTTTGCGGTTATAGGACTGAGTACCCCATTTCCTCACTAGCTGGCAGCTGGTGACCACTCTCAGTTTCTAGATGCTGCCCGAATTATCTGCTGCTGACCCTCTCTATTTCCAAAGTCAGCTTCGGGGAATCCTCTTCACATCACATCTCTTCCATGCTTTAAGTTTGTTTATCCAGGAAGAAGCCAGGTGCTTTTAAGGGCTCGCTTGGTTATTTCAAATCCACCCAGGATAATTTTCATATTTTAAGGTCAAGAAGATCTAGGATGTTTGTTATAAGTTCATAATCTCTTCCCAGCAACTCTTAGAATAGTGTTTAATCAATTTAGAAGGCACATATATATGGGGCTTTGTATCTTGTGGAATCATTTTAGAGTCTGCCTATCTCATTCCCAAAGATTTCACCTATGTTTTTCTCATTTTTATAGCTCTTTTAGCCATAAAATTAGCACTACAATCTATTTTGAGATAATTATTGTAAAACTCCAAATTAAAGGATTATGTTCATTTTCTTTTAATTGGATATGGATATGCAGTTGTCCCAGTGTCATTTGATGAAAAGACTACCCTTTTCCCATTGAGTTAATTTTGCAGATTAAAAAAATGAATTGATCATAAATGTGTAGGTCTATTTCTAGACTCTATGCCTTTCTATTTATCTATGTGTCTTATTAGTATTTTAATATTTCACTGTCTTACATATAGTAATTTTGTGTTAAATCTTGAAATCACATTGTTCCTTTATTTTTCTGTACAGAAATGTTCTGGAACGTCTAGGTATTTTATACATCCATAAAAATTTTTGAATCATTTTGTTACATTTTATAAAACATGCTGAAATTTAATTGGAATTATATTGGAACCCTGTGTCTATTTGGAGGATATCGAGTCTTACGATCCATGAATATGGTGTATATCTCTCCATTTGTTTAATTCCTCTTAGCAAACATATTTTTTTTTTAGTTGTCATTGGGCAACTTTTCTGTTTTTTTTTTTTTTATATTTATGCCTAAGTGTTTTCAACTAGTTGATGTTATAGTAAATCCATTGCTTTATAATTCAGATTTTCTATCGTTTGCTCTTAGTATGTAGAAATATATTTGATTTTGTATGTTGTCAAATTTCCGTAACTTACTTAATAGTTACAGTAGCATTTTTATGAATGCCTCAGGCTTGTTTACATAGGCTATCATATTTGCAAATACAGCTTTATATTTCCTTTCCAATATATATAACTTTTTTGTTGTTGTTTTTTCTCTATCCTGTTTCCCTGACTAGGACTTCCAGCAGCACGTAGAGTAGAAATGACGAATAAGAAAGAAAATTCTTTTTCTGATTCTTCTCTTAGGAAGAAAGCTTTATTCCTTCGTCATTTAGCATGATGCTAGCTCTATGATTTTAAAAGATGGTTTTCTATTAGGTTGTTTTTTTTTTATTTAAAGATTTTATTCATTTATTTGAGAAAGAGAGAGAGAGCGTGAGAGAGAGAAAGCATGAGAAAGGGAGGGTCAGAGGGAGAAGCAGACTCTCCGCTGAGCGGGGAGCCTGATACAGGACTCGATCCTGGGACTCCATGATCATGACCAGAACTGAAGGCAGACACTTAACTGACTGAGCCACCCAGGCACCCGGTTTTCTATTAGGTTAAAGAAATTCCCTTCTTTTTTTTTTGGTTTTTAATTTTTCTGGTTGTTTTTTTTTTTTTTTTCCTTTTTCAACTAATGGAGGTTGAATTTTTTTCAAAAATTGTTTTCTGGCTATATTGAAGAGATCATATAGTTTTCCTTTCTATACTTTCCTATAGTGAATTGCACTGATTAATTTTCACATATCAAACCAGCCTTAAATGCTCTAATAAACTCTTCTTGCTCAGGATATAACCGTATGATGTAATCATGCTCATCATGTGATATATTTACATGCATACACACTCCTATATACACAATGTACACACACATTCACACATACATGGTTTTACTTTGCTAAGATTCTCCTAACAATATTTGGATAGTTTCATGATGAAAAATTGTAGTTTTCTCTTTTTTGTAATAGCTTTGTCATGTTTTGATATCAGAATAACTCTGTGAAATGAATTGGGAAATGTTTTCTCCTCAATTTTCTAGATAATTGTTGTAGAATTGGCATTATTTGTCTTCAGATGTTTTATTGATTTCACCATTGAAACCATTTGAAGCTGGAGCTTTGTTTGTGGAAGAACTTAAACTACAAGTTCAATATATTTAGAAGGTACAAAATTACTCAGTTTATTTCTTACATGACTGACATTTGAAGATCTTAACTTACAAATTTGTTTTTCCCCAAATTATCAAATTTATGGGCATAAAATTCTTAATACATACTTATTTTCCATTTACTGCACGGTCTAAATTAAAGTTCCATTGTTCATGTAAGCTATAGTTAACTTGTATCTCTTCTCGTTTTCTTACAATTCATCTAGGTGAAAGCCTACCAAAGTTATTCATATGGTCAAACCACCTTCGGTTTCATTTATGCCCCTTATTATTTTAATACTTTCTAAGTTAATGAATTTAGTGGCATAAAACAATGTGTATTTATTATATCACTGTTTCTGTGGCGCAGGACCTTTTTCTTCATTCTTCGATACTAACGATTCTTTGCTTATTCGTGTATGGCATGCCATATATTGAATAATTTTTTGAAATTAATTCATGCTTTTACTGTTTTTGGAGGTGTAATTGGCATATGTTAAATTGCATATACTTCAAGGTTTAAATTTGATATATTTGGATATATGTGTGCACCCTTAAAAACAGCCTCAAATTAAAACAAATCTTCCCACCACCACCTCAACTCCAGACAACAAGGGATCCGTTTTCTGTCACTCTAGATTAGTTTTCATCCTCTATAGGTTATATAAATGGAGTACAACTACGTGCACTCCTGCTCATCTGGCTTTTTCATTTAGCATAATTATCTTGAGATTCATCCCATGTTGCTGTTTGTATCACTGGCTCATTCTTTTTTATTGCTGAACTGTATTCCGTTTATAGATATGCCAAGGTTTATTTATCCATTGGTTACTTTATGGACATTTGGATTGTTTTCATTTTTTGGTTGTTGTGAATAACGTTCCTGCAAACATCCGCCCTGTAAGTCTTTGTGTGGACATGTGTTTTGCATTTCTCTTGGGTGAATTCGTAGAAGTGGAATTGTTGGGGCGGGTTACAGGGTAAATTTATGTTTAACATTTTAAGAAACTCTAAATCTGTTTTGCACAATGGCTGCACCATCTTCCATTCCCAGCAGCAATTATGAATGCTCAGATAATTTTAAGTGTTCCCGAGGATGTGGCAAAGCTGTAACACTGACACATTGCTGGGTTCAGGGCTATCAGTAGAGCCTAGCTGAATCCTCCATCCAGGAGACACACACTGCAACCAACATGGCAGGCAGGCTGTATTCTCAGCTGTAGTTCAGCATCCTTTCCCGCACGTATTCAGGCTGTTGGAAGAATTCATTTCCTTGTGATTGCAGGACTTGGATTCTCAGCAACTGCAAGCTACCTTTCTCCCGAGCCAGTTCACAACACGGCTGCTGGCCTTTTCAAGGTAAGCCAGAGAAAGTCTGCGAATTCTAGACCCTCTTTTCAAGGGTTCACCTGATTCAGTCAGGCTTACCAGGATGATCTTTTTCATCGCATTAAAACTAACTAGTCAGGTATCTTAATTATATCCACAAAATCTTCACCTTTGCTACAGAAAATAGCATAATCCCAAGCATGATATCTCACCTTGGTTCAGTCCACACTTGAGGGGCGGGTATTATACAATGGCGTGAATCATTGGGGGGCCATTTTAGTATTCTATCTACCACACCCTCCTTCTGCTAACTTTGGACCTATTTTGCGTTTTATTATTAACTTCTTGAAGTTTAAGGGTGCCTGGGTGGCTCAGTCAGTTAAGCGTCTGCCTTCAGCTCAGGTCATGATCCCAGGATCCTGGGATCAAGCCCCACGTCAGGCTTTCTGCTCAGTCTGCTTCTTCCTCTGCCCCTCCCCCTGCTCCTCTCTCACCCGCTTACTCTCTCTCTCTCTCTCTCAAATAAATAAAATCTTAAAAAAAAAAAAACCTCTTTAAGTTTAAGCTTACACTATTCATTAAGAATGTCCTTCCCTTCCAATATAGGCATTTAAAGCTATAGGCCTCTGAACACTACTTCAGCTGAAGTTTACATATTTTGATATAGTAATGTTTTCATTTTCATCCAGTGCAAATTATTTGCTGATTTTTCTTATGGGTTGTTTCTTGAATTTTGGGTTTAGAAACATCTTCCTTAATATTACAATATTTGAGGAAATTCAAAATATTGTTATTAATTTACATGTTTATGCTGTTGTGCTTAATAGCACCATTTGTAGCATATTAACTATTTTTAATTTATTGAGAATTGCTTTTTGGCCCGCAATATGCTCAATGTTGGTGAATATTCTGTGTGCACTTGAAAATAATGTCTATTCTGCTATGGTTGTGTGGACTGTTCTAAAATTTTTAATCAGGGCCAGTTGTTTGAGAATATTACTGAAATCTTTTTATATTATTACTCATTTTTGTCTCTCAGATCTCTTATCTTTCTGATAAAAACCTGGTAGAGCCACATGGAAAAGAGTGGCAAGCAGGGACAGACCCCCCCACCCCGTGTCATCAGAGGCTCTCAGGGATCATAAACTTTTATGCTCGCCCCCACTTGTCCTTTAATAAATCTTTAAAAAAAAAAAAGAATTCATTAAAATTTCATTTGATTTTTTCTAAACGGGTCTTATGGTTGCCAACTCTCCCACCAATGCTCTGCCAAAGGTGAAACAATTTCATGTGACCCGTCTCTCTTCAGGGGGTCTTTTATCACCTTTAGAAACCAGTTCTTGTGAACCTCACTTGGATGGAATATGAAAAATGATTTTCCCCCTTTTCTCGGGTGGGAGCGATCTTCTCTTGTGTTTTTTTTTTTACATTCTAAGTACAAGCAGACCTATAACACGTTGGGGCTTTGAAACTGCCCGCAAAATTTCTGCCACTTCCCCTGAAAGTAGCCAGGCTGGACTAGACAGGCGCCCCACAGACCCCCGTGCTCCTCCGAGACCGGCCCCCACTCGGGCAGCTGATGGGTAAGTACGTTTTGATAAATCTAATATTCTCTAAACAGTGAATAACAAAAGCGAGACCTTGCCGATAAGTGTGGGGAATGATAAAGGATATAATGTTGGAAATCAGTGTTGTAAAAACAGAAAACAAAAAACAACCTAATATTTATCCCGCAAAATGTAATTCTTCCTTTCTCTACAGGTAATTCAGAGGGCTTCCCGGGAGGAGAGGGAAACACCTGTCACGGGTCATACTGTGGCCTAAGGTGCCACCTCTAAATCTTCTAGTCTGTTGTCATTGGTCGTTTTCATTAGAATAAGAGAAAGTGGTGCAAAGACCTTCCGACAGATACATGCTCAGCACTAAATCAGCAGCCAGACAGGCCGGCTTGTTATTTAGTGATTATCCATGCCTATGTATGTGTGCGCATGTGTGAACGTGCACTGCGTAAGGGACGGAGTCCGGATGGAATACTCAGTGCCTATTTACAAAACAAGCAAACACCTCTGTTAGCTTTTAAAGTGAGACGCATCCCGGATTATATATTTATTTAGAATCGTTTATTTCTTCTATTGCTCTTTAGAGTGCAGTGCAAATTACCGTAAGTAATGTATTTTTGAAAACAGGCACGCAACTTTAAATGAAAATAATAATAAATTATGAAATCTCCTCAAGCCTCTCAAGGAAATAAAACGAATACACCAGCTTAGGATAGAAAAGGCCATGGAGAGCAAACCTCGGGTTCCTTCAGCCCTCTAAGGCCACACTCCAGCCGGAAAGACCTTCTTGTTCTGTGAGCCAATCCAATCCTGATTACGCTTTCTATGTGCAATTTGTTTTTAAAAAAACCTAATCATCCTCTCCTGCTCCAGATATAACCTCTCCACCCCATGTGGTTTATATTATGTAAATGGAATCAAAAATGTAATAGCTCATATTTGATTATAGCGGCTTGTTGCCCATGATATCATTAAAAGTGCAAGTTGACACGTGAGCTTCTAGTTCACGGGACCGCATGCCTTGAGCACATTAGTTAAGGCCGTCACAGCTCCTGCCCGATTTTACACCACAACTGGCAAAAGACTTATCTGTGGAATATGCTAAGTGCCCTAACAAAGAACTTCCAAATCTCAGTGTCTGGTGCGACAAGTGTCTTACCTGCAGCTCAGAGGTGGTGGGTAGGTTGGCAGGAGGCCGGGGGGTGGGGGAGTCCTCTGCTCCCCAGGCTCTTTGGGTCCCTAGGTCTCCCGGCCATTCACTGGGTCCACTGGCCTCTGGTGACCAATGAGATAGGAGGACTGTCACAGAAGACTTCAGGAGCTGTGCAGAGAGGCCTCCCGGCCTCACCCCTCGGCCACGTGGCCAGTCCTTTGGCGGGGGTGGGGTGGGAGGGGGTGTGTGTGTGTGTGGAAAGGCTGTTCCCAGCATGACCTTGAGAACAAAAAGGAAACTGTCGGACAACCTGTTAGGGTTTTCATCTGACGGTGCATAGTAAATGAGAAAATAGCTAACATAGAACATGGCTGGGCCCCATCGGTGCGTGGTTAATGGAGACCATTTTCCCGTAGGCCAATAAAATCAGACTTAACCAGGGAACTACCTGCTAAAAATCATGTTTTACATGGCTAGTTTTTTAAGCGTTTATCAAAAAGCATTGTTTAAACACAATGAATCACCCGGCATGTACAAAGGTGACGTTAGAAGTGAAAAATAATTTTAAAAACTGTAAATAAAAAGTTTTATTCAATAGATAATCTTATCTTGATCCTCTAAGAGTCGCTGGAGAGTAGCAAGGTGGCAAGCAAATGAGAGATGAAAGGAAAATCCGCAGAGATATGACAAGTCATCACAGAGCCAGTGCAGGGATTTGGAGTATTTACATTGCTATAGTTACAGGACCAAACATCCACCCCTTAAGCTAGACTCTGTGAGGATGGTTAAGCACATACTGACAAACAGACTCCATTTTCCCCCCAGTTTTTACTATGTGTGTCACTTATTTTGAGCTTAGGGTATTAGTTTATCTCCCTGCATACTATGAAACAATAAAAGGAAATTAGATAGGTCATTTTCTGGTCACTCTGCCACCTCTTCCAAGTGGAATAATGCATCAGGACATAGTTTATCTTGTCGGGGCAAACAAAGAAAGACCAGATCCAAGTTGATGAAAAGCAACAGACGCTGGAGCACATTTTGTGACTCAGCTGTACTGTTTTTAAGGGCAAGTGATGGGAACTGAAGGTATATTTAAGACTGAATTGCAAGCCTTGAGGGGGTTGCTAATGATTCACAAAGAACTAGAATCAGCTTCAAATAGAAGAACCACTTGTATTATATGTCTACACTTAATATTGAGGTGTACTAGGTTTTCCATATCCATTACTTTGTGTTATTATTAAAACACCCCAAATGTATTTTCATTGACATTATATATAACAAATGATGACAGATCTTAGTAAAGGATGAATCTACATATTTCACTACACAATAAATCTGAGGAAACACAGAAGAACCAAGTGTG
The DNA here is from genome assembly GCF_003265705.2 of Callorhinus ursinus. NCBI lineage: Eukaryota > Metazoa > Chordata > Mammalia > Carnivora > Otariidae > Callorhinus > Callorhinus ursinus. The sequence goes on along the minus strand of NW_027397073.1, from coordinate 11,197,219 downwards.
ACATAGAATAAAATATCACTAAGGATCCCACTTCATGGACATAATAGCATCCAGGAACGTACCTTTTCAAAATCCTTTTCTGTATTTTAATGTGATCACACTATCTGTTGAGGATATCTCTTGAGCAGTCCATTCATTTTATTATCTATTTTCTATGGTAAATTTATTTTAAACATTGTTAAAGTCAATTTGATTTATTTTTATGTAGCGTATTACTTAATTCATTACTTATCTTTACACAGAATAGACCTTCAGAAAAAGAGGGACTGAGACCTTTATTCTAAACTTACGATTTCACAGGTGGAAAAAAAAAAAATGAGTCACATGGATCCTGAACTATAACATTCCTCTTCTTCCAAAAATGGCGTTTCCCATTTCTCTAGGCTGTACAGAGCACATAGATGCCTCAGAACTCCCCCGAGTTCCCAAGAGTAAAATATCTACTTGGCCTTTTTTTTTTTTTTTTTTTGAATTGCATATTTAGTCACATTTCTAGCAATCACATTGTGTCATTTACAAATGGAGTCTCATAAATATTCCAGTTTGCACTGTCTTGCGTACAGAACATTCACATTTGATGGTGTAATTTCGTTTTCGTTAAGAAAAATTTTATGCATTTGGGATCCTTTTAGTTCGCAACATGATTAAACCTAGTGTTGTAGCTAAAAAGCTCTTATGGCAATTTATCATTTGTTGGCTTAAAGAAATTTTCATTACTTTATCCCGTGACATCGCTTTCTCTCCCAGTTGCACAACAGATTTTTCACTTAAAGACACTTTCTCCTCTCACTATGTCTGTTTCTGCCCATATCCTCTCTCCTCGCAAATGTTTTGTTTTGTTCTTTTCCCTCCCAGCAGATCCAAGAGAGAGTATTTCTACTTAGAAAGAGACAGCTTCTCCATTTCTGTTTCTGAACCTTGGAATTAACTGTACAGAATTCCTTAGTCTGTCCATTTGCTGGGCACATTAGTAGTTACAAAAGGCAATCTATTCACTCGCAAATGCAAATAAATGAAAATAATTTTCATTTCCCAAAAGCCTCTCAGAAACTTTTGATTTATTTTTGGTGCTTGAAATTAACTATAGAACTTAATGTTTGCAGCTTCTAACCTAGAAGATTGCTTATTTTAATTTATAGAAAGGAAACTGAGGATATAAGTTTATGATATAAGTTTATGTAAATTTTCTGGGGTTCAAATTCTAATAGGGAGAAGTGAATTTTACTTCCAGACTTGACCTACTCCAACTCTTCAATTACCACCCTGCCATCTTGTCTGGCTCCAAAACACCAGACAGAAGACTTGTTAGTAGGGAAAGAAAAGAGGAAAATAGATGATAAATTTAAATAACTGTGTCACTTATTATATCTATTACTATTCCTTTCTCAAACTATCACAAAAACTTGACAACTGCCTGTACCACATACTAAGAAACTGTTTTGGGGTACATGTGTGACTTGCTGATTACCTCCCTATGATATCTATCTACTTATTTTTAAGGTAGAAATGGTAACAGTTCCTTTGAAAATCATCTTAGAATGCTTTACAAATAACTCCTTTTTTAGACTTGAAAAATTTTTTTTCCAATTCACAGAAAAAGTGCATATTTGTTTATAGTTGATTTTGTCTTTAGCCCGAGGGCAGATATGGTTTTCAGAGCACACCTGGTCTAGTCCTTTCTCTCTGTTAGCATAGTTCTAGTACTCATTTTAAATACGGTGGGATTTATTTGTTTGTATTTGTATTCCACCTGGTTCCCACCTTCATTGTTGATTTGATTTGATTTTTGTGTATGAAACATTGGCGTGATTCTAAACGTTAGAACTCTATAGGAAGGTACACTCAAAACAGTGTCCCTCCCTCATCTTTCTTACCCATTGCCCCAAGCTCCCTGCAGACAACCGATCCCATTGGGTACAGATTCATCCTCCCTGTGGTTCTTTTTTTTTGCACAAATGAGCATATACAGGTGTATTTCTTATCCCAACGTTTTTTGTTTGTTTGTTTTGTTTTTGTTTTTGTTTTTGTTTTTACACTAAAGCTAGCACACGAGAGATAGTCCTGTGAACTTCGTGCTTGTTCATATGTGGCTTCTCTCACTGCAGCCCGTGGGCCAAATAAAGCCCATTGCCTAGAAGCTAAGAATTTTTACCTTTTTAAGGGTTGTGGAAGAAAAGAAAAGAAAAGAAAATTTACAGAGATTTGATGGGCCTGGCAAGCCTAAAACGTTAGAGAAAGTTTTCTTCCCTGTGACTTAGCATCCTGTATTATGTACATCTATGGTGTAGCTCACACTCATCATTTACTCCTTTTTATTGCTGAATATTACTCCATTGCTTGAATATATCACGTTGTGTTTATCCATTTGTCAGTTGATGGGCATTTGTATTATTTCCACTTTGGAACTATTATCAATAATGATTTTATAACTATTCATACATATAAATCATTGTGGGGGCATATGTCTTCATTTTTCTTGGGTAGATTCCTAGGATTGGAATTGCTGGGTTCACGTTCACGTTTTTTTCAGAAAATTCCAAACTCTTTTCCAAAGTGGCTGCAACACTTGCCATTCCTACCAGCAGCACATGAAGGTTTCTCTGATTTTTATTCTGGTCAGTTTTTGTTATTTTTGTTCTTTTGTACTGCTGCCACTCTAGTGGGTGTAAAATAATATCTCCATATGGTGTTAATATTCACTCCCCTAATGACTAATGATGAAATTCTTTATTTTATTTTATTTTTTTAAAGATTTTATTTATTTGAGAGAGAAAGAGAGCGTGAGAGAGAGAGAACGAGACAGATCACAAGTAGGGGGAGGGATAGAATGAGAAGCAGACACCTTGCTGAGCAGGGAGCCTGACGCGGGACTCGATCTCAGGACTCTGGGATCATGACCTGAGCTGAAGGCAGATGCTTAACAGACTGAGCCACCCAGGGGCCCAAAGTAATTCTTTAAAAGCACTTTTAAAGTACTTTTGTGTTGGATGTCTTCTAAGTATTGAGCAGAAGAAGTTCTTCATGTATTTTGAATACAAGTCCTTATTCAGATTATGTGTTTTGCTATTATTTCCTCCTTGTTTATGTAATGGACATGGGCACAGGCTCCACTGAACTGTCTCCCTCACTCTGCTCTGCCACCTGCACCATCCAGTACCTGGAAAGCAGGTAAGATTTAGGAAGAGTATGTGTCTAGCCTGTGTTACCTTTAGCGGCACACACTCTGAAACTGTTTGGTGTCCATTTGAGTTGCTTTAGGATCATGTTGGGTTCTTCCACAGTCACTTCATTGTGTCCACGCCTTTGGTCTAAGACTTTAAGGATCATGACACTCGAATTTAGGGTCATGTGCTTTCTGCTTGAAGACTATTTTACACTTGTTCTCAGGCTATTTCCTCACACAAGTCTAGATTCTTCTGTTTCAGGGGACTCGAAAGTATGGTAATAGATCCTGTGTGTGTATCTATTTGTTAAAGAGAGTTTTAACTTATTTTTATTTTTGTTAGTGGGATTTTGAGAGAGTGCATAGTACCTTTAAAAATGTTCTTCCTTGACTTTCTTTGCAAAATTTAGGAAGGGATACTTTCTTGATGAGATGGGTGGGAGTGGGGGGAAGGGAAGAAAAAGATAGAGATGCAGAGAGAGATCCAATTTACCTGTCCATTGTATGAAGCTAGTTTGTACACACCAAAGTGCCTATCAGGTGATCTCTTCTATGCCTTTTCTCCACTTCTTTTAGGTTTTTGTTGTTGTTCTTGTTCTTGCTACCAGAAGAAATACAGTGGTTTTGAGTCTCAGAGTAAGAGCATTTCATTTATTTTATGGGCCACTAAGTGTTAAATTCACATTCAGTAGTAGGCTTGGAAAGGTTCTATATAGCAATAAGTCAAAAATTTTAATTTTGTTTATTTTCCTTTAGTCTTTATTTCTAGTTTGTTGAACAAATTAAGTTTATTTCTTCTGTTGGTAATTTGTCAGCTTTGATTAGTTTTCATAAGATTTGTTTTGTGTGAACTCCAAGGGCTTCACCACTACTGCGTTTGTACTCCATACAACCAATTACCTCAATATTAGGTAATATTTACTTAATTAGAATTATAATAAAATTATAAAAATAAAATGATATTTATGTGTTTAGAAGTAATATGTTTTCCTGAATGGAATTTTAGACTATATTTATTATGCCATAAAATGTCTTAACATCATTGTAAATAATAGTGATTTAGTAATTAACTGCTCTTGTATAGTCCCTAGAGAAAAATGAAAATGATAGGAAATGAGCGATCACTTTAGTAATTTGTAATCCAATAATTTATTGGAGTTTGGTGAGATTACAAATTAATATTGTGTTTTTAGTTATTTGCAGACAGAGAATCTTACCAAAACTATGCAAATAACAGGGGTGATGAGATGTTTAAATATCATGTCCAAGTCTGATGATATAGGCAATTTGAATATTAATGGAAGCAGGCAGGCACAGTAGAACATCAATCTCATGAAGTCAGGTCCCCTTGACAATAGGACTTCTGTGGTTACGAATCATGCCTTTCAGTTGATAAGTCCTATTTGCTGATTCACTTCTGTTGGGCATATTTCTCCTTGTGAGATTGATAAGAATAAGAATTTCAAACACAGAGTTCACCTGATGTTAATTTTTTTATTAAAGATTTTTATTTATTAAAAAAAGATTTTTATTTATTTATTTGACAGAGAGAGAGAGAAATAGCAAGAGCAGGAACACAAGCAGGGGGAGTGGGAGAGGGAGAAGCAGGCTTCCCGCCTGGCAGGGAGCCTGATGTAGGGCTCGATCCCAGGACCCTGGGATCATGACCTGAGCTGAAGGTAGACGCTTAACGACTGAGCCACCCAGGCGCCCCTGACGTTTACTTTTGAAACAGTACAAATGTAAAACTTACCACCTCTGGGCTTAATAATGGAATGAGTTACATTTGTAAAATATTTCTAATTTCTCAAATACTTAAAAATTTGGACATTGCTGGGGCACCTGGGGGGCTCAGTGAGTTAAGCGCTGGACTCTTGATTTCAGCTTAGGTCTTGATCTCAGGGTTATGAAATTGAGCCCCATGTTGGGCTCAGCCCTCAGCAAGGAGTCTGCTTGAGATTCTCTCTCTCCCCCTCTCTCTCTTCCCCTCCACTACCCCATGCTAACTCTCTCTCTCTAAAATAAGGAAATAAATCTTAAAAAAAAACAGATGAACAATGCTTACTACTTGCTACCTTAATATATATTTGAATTTATTATTTTTTTCAAAAGGACATTTTAGTTTTAATTTTGTTTAGTTTTATTTGCTTGTTGATTGATTTAAAAAAACACTTGAACACCACAGATCATCATGTAACATGACCATCAGTATTATATTAAAAGACTATTTCAATCAAAAAATATGAAAATGACGTATAGGGCTCATCTAATTTGAAGTTCTAATCAATTGACCATAATCCCTTTCTTTGATTCCCCTCTAACATTAAACTTCCTTCATTGTAGCTGCTTTGGTTCTCTGATCTGTATTTTCCCAGATTTCTACAGATTTGAGTAACTCCATGAAAGGGGAGAATAATAGCCTTTGTGCATTTTCTGACAGCTTCTATCAGTCCTGTTTTTAGAATGTTGTATTAATAAAGTACCATAGCAAATCAATCATGTCAGGGATAGATTTCAACTAATGTGGTCCAGTGATAAAATTGGGACTGGATCGTTATTCTGTGGTATGAATCTCAGAAAAAGATTTACTTAAAAAAAACACTATAATATAATTGTATTAAATACACATATAAGTGCATAAAATTTACATTGATATATTTTCAATGAAAGAATATTTATCATGAACTAATATGCATAAAACAAAGAATTCTCATTGTAATTATGTAATTTTCAGCAAACTTTTCGCTATTCATTACAAGATACAAATGAGCCTAATAAATAATATATATCTGCATATCTTCATCAAACCCTGTTTCTTATCTCTTTTGGTGTCTGCATTACTGAGCAGGAAATTCTCACTTTCAATTTGTAAGTTGTGACAACTCTGAGCATTCGATAAACATGTTTCAGATGTTGATTCACAAAAATTAAAAAAAACCACAATGATTCAGAAAAATTTCCTTGACTTTTATTAGATTGGAAAGCTTCCTTGATTTTTCCAACAAACTTTTATTAAAAAAAAAATCAGTAACCTTCAGCAGACAATCAGCAGGACTTGACAAAGTTTTGATTGAGGAAAGATTGATTCTCTAAAGTTTGAGTGGTCAGACATGCACTGAATTTGTTGTGGTTCATTGCTATATCCCAGAAAGGATTTCTAGCCATTCTCGCCTAATGAGCTTATTAGTAAAAGGCTGAAAGGATCACAGATTGTCTATCAAGGAAGATTGTCAGTCACAAGCTGTTAGCAACTCTGCTGTGATTTATACACCATGAGTAAAAAACAGAATGGTGCTAAAATGCTGCTTATTATGTCCCCCAGCTTGTGCAGTAACCCAAATAAAGTATGTGGAGCAAAGGTTTAAAGGGAAAAAAAATAAGTTCTGAGAAGAAAATCAACGGAAATGAGACAGAATGGTGCTTTACCACCTCCCATTTCCTTTAGTGGTAATTATAATGCGGAGGAGAAATCAAGGCACCTGCAGCAATAATAGCCAAAGTCCAAAATGACGCTTTTCAACTCCTGGTGGAAAAACAACAAAACAAAAAATAAATAAATAAATAAATAAATAAACCCCACAAAACCTAAAAGTCTGATCAACTGCTGTTAGCAACAGGTAGAACTAAATTTTCTCCTTGGAGATATGTTTTTTCCCATAATTTTTGGCATCTTCCATTGCACAACCCTTTATTTGTACCTTAGTTTAGCTTTAAAATCAATATTTTGGCCATGTGTTGAATATGATGATCTATTTGTGAAATAGAAGTGTATGTATGTATGTGATTCGCGATGTAATTATAGAAAATACATACACATGTATGTATGTAATTCATGATACAACTAGAAAATACACATGCATGGAATTTGTGATATTATTACAGAAAACACACACGCATACACAAAATACAGGCTGGAAAACATGCACCCATATTTCCAGTGGCTCCCTGTGATACTTGTTATTTAACGAGACTTTCAATGACTATATATTCTCCTAGTGTCTAATATTTTTAGATAGGCAGTATGTTTAATTTTTTGGTAATAACAGAAAAATGAATGCCTTTGCTACACTTTGGCTTTATGAGTTTAGCAACGCTCCCATTTATCTCACTGTGAGTTATGCTGTGTGATGTACATGAAGCCCGTGTAAGAGTAGGGGGAAAATGGTTAGACGCGCCCACCCCGCTCTAGCAGCTAACTGAGAAGGATTGGTAGTGAAGCCTGGTCTTGTGGGACTGTAAACTGTCTTCACTGAGGGGTGTTGAATTTCCTGATAAAAGAAGTCATCAACAAAAGCTGCCTCAACAGCAAGCACAGTAGAGACAGTCCGGGAGCACTCAGGGAAAGACTGGAAACAGTGAAAGCTCATTTCTCCCGGTCATTTCCATTCCTGTAACTGTTGGCCAGTAGGCTACTGCACTACCCTGTCATCGGGCATTTGACGGAGATCTTTATTAGAAAGCTGTCCTTTAAATATAGTCACTAAAGGTCTGTATGACTACTGCAGAGACTTCGAATTCTCTGAAATCGCTAGAAGGGAACCTGGCCAACAATGAATAAAGGAATGAGAAAACAAGGAATAAAGTGAAGACAGCTGATGATCCCCGTGCATTATGTGGCAGCTTCAACATGGGACACGATAATAAATACTTGATAAACTTGGAAAACTTGAAGATTTTAAATTTCATCAGTTCTATAATATGTGCTAGGCAAGAATTTGGCGGTCTTTGTTTCACATATATTTCGTGAAAACTCACAAATGATCGATGCAGGTTACTTTTGCAGGAGAAAAGGCATATTATTATTATTATTATTAGTAGTAGTAGTAGTACTGATACTTTTTACACAAAATGTTCATTGAGTATATAATACGATTATTCAGGATATAGATAATCTTAACAGCAATTACATGCACAAAAACCTTTTTAATTATAAATTTTTCTACAAGTAGAAAACCTTTGTAAATGCTGCTCATTGCATGTAAATATCAAGAAATAAAGTGTACGTTATCATAACATTTCTAAAATTAAAACTGTATGTGGTTTATTTATATTTGTTGGAAATACTTCCTCTTTTACCAGCCCCAGCCTCCACAGTGTATAAAATGTGCTGGAAAGAGGGAACCAGGTTTAGCTAATGGACTCCACTTCTAATATCAAAGGCTGACAGTAACGAGAGACTTCGCAGAAACGACAGTCGTGAAATTTCTAAAGTGGAAAGAAGAGTTTGCACCTTTTTTCATCTACCAGAGTCCTGACAGCATCAAGGGTTTCCTGATGACTCTCCAAAGAGACACGATTGCCCTTCTCAAAGCTGTTAAGCTCAAACTAGTTCCACTGGAAATAAGAAAGCAAGAGATAATCAGAGAGAACATAAATAAACAAAAATGAATGTTTGATGATAAAAATCAAAGTTTCTAAAGATGATTAATGAGGTGATACCACTTGTTGATATAGCAAATACTAATAGTCATTCTTAAATAAAAGATAAATTCAACCTCACTCTTGTGAATTTTAAAGTACTGATATTCTGTGTGACAATAAAATGAATACACAGAATATAAAAAATGGGTCAAACTGAAGAAATATTGGCTTTTTCCTACTTTCCTACTTCAAACTAATGTTTTCTGGAACACATGTCCTTTGTTGAAATTGAGTGTTAGCTGTTACTTTATTGATTTTTTTTACCTGTTTTATTGATATAAAGCATTCCTAACATATTTTACCTTCTCTATAATTAAAATTCATGATTTCAGTAACTTTTAACATTAGTTTCCTGTTCTCAGCCTTCTCCTTGAAACTACTTCTGGGATATTTTTCTTTCTGTGCTGCATTGTTTTCTTATCTATTTCTATATTTGGAATTTTTTTTTGAAATTCAAATAGTCATTTTCCTAAAAGATTTTATTTTTTTGAAATACTGAACATTGAAAATGCGCTACAGTTGATCATTTGAATTTGTCTCCCTATTAACAGAAATAACTTCCTACACATGTATCTAGACACATTTTCATTTTAAATTGAATGTGGAATAATATTATTAAAAGACTTCTTCAGTTAGCAAAATCACCCACAGTTGATTACTACTCATTTTGTGCAGAATTGTGTCCCTCTAAAATTCACATATTGAGGACCTACTGACCCCCAATATGAATGTATTGGGAGATGGAACCCGTAGGGGGTAGGTAATCAAGGTTAAATGAAATCACAAGGGTAAGGCCCTAACCTCTTGGGTCAACTGTCTTTCTACAAAGAGGAACAACTTCAGAGATCTCTCCCTCCCTGGTGGGCACAGAGAAAAATGCCAGGTAAGGGCCCAGTAAGGAAGTGCCTTCTGCAACTCAAGGACAGAGGCTTCACCAAACAGCTACCCTGATGTCACCTTGAACTTGGGCTTTTAGATTCCAAAACTGTGAGATAATACATCTCTGTTGTTTAAGTCACCCAGTTTGGGGTGACTTTTATTTTATTTTGGCTGTCCCGGCATACTAATCCATGAATGCTTCAACATTTCCCTTAATATTTCCAGTCATACACTGCAACTATATGCTATTCTGAAGCTAAAAAAAAAAAATCAGTTTTCACCATTTCACCATGGGTTCTTGAAAATTTGGAGGGAAAAAAATTGATACTCTAGTATTTATCGAGTATTGGTGGCTCAAAATCAATTCCTTGTAGCACAGTAAGAGAGAGGAGAGATGGTGGTGGCATCACTCAAACCCTGAACTCACACTGGGTTAGCATGTGATTTGCACAAGCACCATATATACAATGTGTTCCCTAATGTACTCCCTATTTTCGCAATTGGAAATGATATATACAACATAGAAAAAGTAAGTTCCGGGGCAAACACTTTTGTAGGACTGTGTGAGGGTAGGGATGTGAGTCGCAGGCCTAATGCAATTTTGCAGTAAGCAATTTGGGGGTCTCTAAAGTGAAAAGCGAAGAGGACAGTTAACTCTGCATCGTTTGTCAGTGTTTCTGCGGTGCCTAGACACTCTTTACACCCTCTTAACTCAACTGTGCTGCGAGATATGAGGAGCATATCTCTACAACCGTTTTTCCGAGTTCCAAGTCGTTATTACCTTGAGAAAGGGCCTCCCTTCTGAGTAGCTGAATGTGGTGGCCACCTGCCGCATGCACACCTTTCCTTGACATCTCACTGGCAACTCAATCCATAATTCATAATTCATAATTTTCTTTAAAATCTACATTTGCACTGAGGTTTCATCTGTCTTATCACTGTGCACCCAGCTACTAAAACTTGAGCACTCTTCTCTTTACTCCACATGTTCAGTGGATCAATCAATTAATTCAGCCTATAAATCTATCTCAAATTATCTACTGTGCAGTATCTCCGTGCCTAAATCCTGATCTACATAATATCTGATTGAGGGCAAAAATTCTGAAGACAGACAGTTTATTGTTCTCTCCCAGTTCGTCCATTACCTGCTTTATGACCTCCAGCAAATTATTTAGCCTCTCTTGAGCTCCAGTTTCCCATACATAAAAGAATAATATGAGCAGTTTCTTTTTTAAAGTTACTGTGTGGAAATAATACCCCCCCAAATTCTTTACACACTGCCTGGCACATAAAAATTTAGTGCTAAACAAGAGTGAGCAGTTACGATTAAAGTGCCCAAGTCATTCATAGACCATTACTATAGCTTCCTCACTGATCTACCCTGGTTGATCCTTTAAAAGAAAATGTGATCCTTTTACCTCCTTTCTTAAAATATGCCAATGGTTTGCAATCTCTCCTGGCATAAAAGCAGAGTCTGGAAGGCAGCCAGCACCCGGGCTCCCGCCCAACTGTGTCCAGAGCAACTCTCACCGCGCTCGCTGTCCTCAAGCCACATGTTTTCATGGCCCCCCGCGGCTTCCTGAGCTGCTTCCCATCTCAGGCCTGAGGCACATGGGGTTTCGTCTGCTGGGAAAAACTTCTCCTTTACTTTCAAACGTATATGAGAAACTTGTAGGTGTCTATCCCCCAGGATAATTTAGGTACCTCCTACTACGAGGTGACATAATCTCTGTAGTTCTTCACTGTTGTCTAGAAGAGTTCATCTGGTTAATTACTAATTTAATTGTGCTCACTCCTTCTGGACTAAGGTGTTTGAAGTTAGAGACCATGCCTGCCTTGTGTCCTGCTAAGTGCCAGCACCTGTTATAAAACATCCTCCCGATTAAGCAACTGTATGTATCCTTTAAAGGTATAAATGAATGAATGAATGAAAGAGAGTTAGAATGAATGACTGAATGAAGCAATGATGTTCAGTGCTAACCTAGTACCTGCAAAACTGCCAATGTTTCCAAGCTTTATTTAATCACAATTATGAAATAGATATTTTAGTTGTCTTCCAAAAAATATCTAAGGAAGGAAAATTTTCTCTCAAATGCCTCTTTTCACAAATACAATACAATCTGCAATGAGCCAAAAAGATTCTGTGACTAGCTTAAGGTTATAAAATAAGCTCCTTTGTACATATATGATTAGAATACCCTGCTTCTAATGCAAAATCTGAAATCCTTATTTTTATGATTTAATACAGCTACTCAAAATATATTTCATACAAAAACTAGTTAGCAACTCTTTTAAGAAAAAATAGGGAACAGTTGCAGCCTTGCATTTTTTATGTCTACTATTACACATATCATATTCTAATAATTCTGGAAAGCACTATTTGAATTAGTGCTTTAGTTAGCAGGACTGGAAAAGGAAAAGAAAGACCAGCATAATAGAGGTGAAGGTTACAACATTTGTCATTTATATGGCATAATTTTTACTTCCTAAGGCAAATGTTAACACTTTCCTTCTGTTACCATTCAAAGTGGACAAAAAAATCTTTACCTTGAACATGTATTTTAATTCAGACTTATTTACAGAAAAGATAATCACTGCTTAAAATGAAGATCATTTGAGAATTCTTCACAACGACACCTTGGACAGTTGCTATTTATATTTAAAATATAAAGAATTAGACATAAGCAAATCCTAAAATCAATCCATGACTACATATTTTTTTGGAAATCTATTTATTTAGAAGTCCTACTGAAGAAAACAGATTTTTGTTTTCTCATATTTCCAGATCACTACAGCCTTAAAAATAAATACAAAAATTGACATGTCTGAAATTTTAAGATAGTAAATTTAGCAACAGATCATTTTACCCTTCTCATTAACAACTCAGACATTATAAAAAAATATGTATATTCATGTGCGTGTAAGCATGTAAGTACCCACACACCCACAATACACACGCATATTAAAATTAATAGATATATCTGAATCAATATTGTAACTTCTATTTAGAGTATCATCAATTTTAAAATTAAAGAGTAGACTGAACCAAAGATTTGCAACACACATAGCAGGTAGAAGACTGTTGTCCAAAATATATAAATAAAAGCTACATAATAAGATTAACTAAACATCCCATTGTTAAATTGGCAGGAATAGGGACACATGACATACGTATCAATAAAAAATTAAAATACAAAATAAAATTCATTATTAATTGAAAATGCAAATTAAAACAACAAATCAAAACTCGTGAGATTGTCAAAAACGAAAGTTTATATCAAGTGTTGATTATTGTGGAGAAAAGGAATACTTTCTTATAAGAACAATTTAATTGTAATCTACTAAAATTTGGAATGTGCGTACTATAACATACAGCATCTCTACTCATTTTGTATCTACACTAGAGAAAAAAATATTTAAACAATGAGACATATAGAAAAATGTCAATAATGCACTGCCTATAATAATACAATACTGGAGGGCACCTGGGTAGCTCAGATGGTTAAGCTACCAACTCTTGATTTCAGCTCAGGTCATGATCTCAGGGTCCTGAGATCGAGCTCCACATGGGGCTCTGTGCTGAGCGTGGCGCCTGCTTGAGATTCTCTCTCTCTCCGCCCCTCCCTCCCTCATGTGCACTTGCCCTCTCTCTCTAAAAAATTAAATAAAATAATAATAATATTAATAATATTAATAATACAATGCTGGAAGTATTTTAGAAGTTCATTAATTGAGGAATAGCCAAATAATTTATGGTATATCCATAATTAAGATATACCATGTGTTAATTAAGAATAATAGGATAGTCTATAGTCTTACATGAAAAAATCTAAAAACATTTAAGTTTAAGTAAAATAACGTAATAAAAGATTTTAAAAGAATTTTTAAACTAAACAGTTTTATGTGCATATAGTACACATATTAACTAATTTAATTCTCCCCAAAATCAACAATCTAGTTATTATTTTTATCCCCATTATGGAAGCAAGGAAATAGCAGTATAAAAAAACCTATGTAACATGCCTGTTATGTATGTAACAACAAGGTAACATAGCTATTAAGTGATAGAACTGAAATTTAAACCCAAGTACATGGGCTCCAGCATGTATACACCTCCGCAAGCTATAGAATTATAAATATCCTAGAGGAATAATGCAAACCACATGCAAACAAATAATATATATTTCATATATCTACATTCATAAATATATATTTAGTCACAGCTAAAGAATAAGAATATTATATATTTTATTGATAACAACTAAAACCTCTGGGAATGAAACATGTCAGAATTGGGTAAATTGTTACCTTTATTGTTCTTGTTTTTATCAAGGACAAGGAGACCATACTCAGATATAGTTCTCTGATTAGAACCTAATAAGTGTTAATTAATTTTAAATTGGCTTAGTAGTAAAGTAAGTTAATGTAATTTATTTTCTATTTTTGAGAAAAAATTAAGGTATATTTTGTGCATATAGAAGAAAGTGGAAAATTATTGAGAATGTGACTTTTTAGCAGGTCTTAAAGTGAAAAGAATTTATTGACTTAAAATTGAGCATTATTTGTAATGGGTAAAATATATGATTGAAAATTTAAATCAATGAAATCAATTAAGGGTTTTTTTCCTTCCCTTTATAGCAGTTCAAAAAGATACTATTTCATTTACAGAATTAGGTATTTCTTTTATCTAATGGAATCTGAAAGAGAGTGACAGTGAGTTCTTAACACTACTAATTTTAATGTACAAAAATTTAAGGCATAAGGAAATGAATCCTTAATTAGAATTCTTTTGTTTATAAGTAAAAGGAACAAAACTGAAAGGAAGCTTTGGGAGGAGTAAAAATATCAGAAAGTTTTACAAAAATCAAAGGTAGGAAAAACATTAGTTTTTAGGAATGAACTCACACCTACTTACCATGTTTATTCTTAAAGCTCTTTTTTATTAACTCTATAATTTTTTTAAAGATTTTATTTTATTCATTTATTTGAGAGAGAGAATGAGAGAGAGAGAGCATAAGAGGCGGTACAGTCAGAGGGAGAAGCAGGCTCCCCGCTGAGCAGGGAGCCAGATGTGGGACTACACCCCGGGGACCCCAGGATCATGACCTGAGGCAAAGGCAGCCGCATAACCAACTGAGCCACCCAGGTGCCCCTAATTCTATAATTTTTTGTTTCCCTCTTTCTCTGTAGATATCTTCCTAAAATTAGATTCATACACAAGAAAACACAGAGACTTATATAACCACCAGATAGAGCAAGGGCCAGAGAGAAGTTCTTTTTCTTCATCTTAATCACAGGGTAAGGATGAAGACCAACCAAGTTTGCAACAGGTCCTTACCCCTCTTCCAATCTACCTCAGACAGGATGCACTATATCTTGTAAAAATATATGTCAGATTTGATCACTTTAAATCATAGGGATTAGGGGCTTGGCAATTTTCCAGAAAAAGGAGCACTCAGTAAATGTCTCCTGCACTTACAGAATTCTTATTTTTTTAAAAAATTTTATTTTTTTATTTGACAGAGAACGAGTGAGCAGGTGTACAAGCAGGGGGAGTGGCAGGCAGAGGGAGAGGGAGAAGCAGGCTCCCCGTGGAGCAGCCTGATGTGGGGCTGGATCCCAGGACCCCGGGACCATGACCTGAGCTGAAGGCAGATGCCCAACCGACTGAGCCACCCAGGTGCCCTGGAATTTTTATTTATTTTATTTTATTTTTAAGTAGGCTCCATGCTGGGCATGGAGCCCAACATGGGGCTTGAATTCATGACCCTGAGATCAAGACCTGAGCTGAAATCAACTGTCAGACCCTTAACTGACTGAGCCACACAGGTGCCCCAAGAATTCTTATTTTTTAAGAAGACACCTTGTTTATCACTTTGGAAGGACAATTGAAAGATTCAAAGGACCTCCATACATAAAGTCACATTTGGAAATTTAAATCCTATTCTAAAGTATTATTTTGTTTTTAAAAAATAAATGCTTTCAAAAGTTAACTTTAACAAAAATATGACACTTTATATTTTAAACTTAACTTTTCTTTTTAAAGAAAGTTTTCTAATGCAGAAACATGATAACTTATTAGATAGGAAATGAGAAACAATAAAGCCCTAAGGAAGTAATGAAATTGTAACAAAAACAGCTAATGAAATCATTGTCATTACAAGTACCCACATCCATATCTGAAATTCTGAGGTTGAATTTATTCATAGCAAATGAAAGTGGAATATCGCTCCATCTAATGACTTCCCCAGTAGAGTGCTCTCACAGCATGCAATGCATTGAGTTGTGGAAGGAAAATATTATAATTGATTTTCATACTTATTGCATATCTAACATTAGAAAGAATTTAAGTTTTATTAACATTTAATAAGTGATTGACAACTGTTCTCTCTTTTTCTGTACCTCAGATGGTTTGTCTTGCCAAGAAATTGCACAAAGAAGGATTACGTGGCTTTATAGAAAACACTACCTCAAAATATGACAAATTACTTAATGGAGTTTTGCAGAACTCCCACTTCTGGCCATGACAAAGTAACTGATTCTGCATTTGCCTTCTAAAAAGTAAGCATCAAAGTAGAGACAGCATATAAGTTGATTCTTTACAAATGTTGAACACTAGGTGAGTTAGGATTGCGATAATTAAGAGAAGCGCGGTGAGCCCACAGTCACCCCAGCTATTGGCTCATCTCGCTGAGCACTCAGCTGAGATTGCAGGAAGGTCACAGTTTAGAAAGAAGATCAAACAACAGAGGAAGAGCTATCACATAGGACTACCTTCAAAATTAAAATAGATGTTATATAACAAGTTTTTGTTTTTGTTTTTGTTTTTTAGAGAAGGGCGGAAAAAGCATGGTATACCTAAAGTAATGTGATGCCTCCTAAACAAAAATCACTGAATTAATATATATGTGATTATATATTAGTAACATAATATATAATAATATATATTATACATATATATGTATAGAGAGAGACAGAGACAGAATACCTACACTTACCATAACCAGTGTGTAGCATAACATTGAACAATTACTAGCCATGTAAAAAGACCAGAAAATATGACCTAACATCATGAAAAGAGCAGCCAATAGAAACAAAATGACCCAGGTATTGGAATTAGCAGATAATGTTTTTTAAGGAAGTTATAATAAACATACTCCAGGTATTAAAGGAAAATAAGGTCATAAAGAGCAAAATGACTGAGAAACTCAGCAGGAAAGGTGCGTTCTTAAAAAAGGATAATGGATATCTGAGATCTGAAAACTAAAACAAGTGAAATGAAAATTTCACTTATGTTTATTGGAGATTGAAGACTGCAGAAGACAGTATTAATGAACTTTAACTCAGCCAAATATAAATATAGGATATAACTAAATCATTTGATACAAATAAATTTATGTCTGGGTATGCATGTATGAAAAAATAAGGAAATTTAGAAATCCATGGTCTAATTATATTTCTTAGGGAAGTAGAAAAAAAAAAAAACAGCAAAATAAACCCAAAGCAAATGAAAAGAAGGATATCATGCAAAGAAGGAAAAAAAAAAAGCGCAGAAATTATGGAAAAAAGGAAAGCAAACATAAAATTAACAGTCAAAAGTTGGTTTTTGGAAAATATTAATAATAGTAATAAACTGTTAGCAAGGCTCATAAAAAAAAGAAAAAGAAAAAATAAAGCACATACCGCCATCAGGAAGAAAATTGAAATAGCTTTACACATAATAAAGATATTTTTAAAACTATACATTGTAATTTATGTTGTATACATAAACACATAAACATATGTGTTTATGAACAATTTTATTCCAACAACTTAAATGAATTACAAATCTCTTCAAACATACAACTTACCAAATTAACATGACACAATTAATAAAATATTTTCTTAAATATGTTTATCTTCAACAAGTTGAATTTGAATAAAAAACCTCTACCCAAAGAAAAGTCCAGGCTCATTTGGTCAAAATTTTTTTTACAGGATAAAAATATTTTTCAGCTCTGTTGACATATAACTGACATATAATATTGTGTATATTTAAGGTGTACACGTGTTGACTTGAGACACATATATTGCAAAATGATTACCACCTCAGCAGTAGCTAATACTTAAATCATGTCACCTAACTACCATTTCTTTTTTGTGAAGGGTAACATTGAAGATCTACTCTCTTAGCAACTTTCCAGTATATAACACAGTATTATTAATTATAATCCCTACACTGTACATTAGATGCCCAGAAATTATTTCAACTTATAACTGGAAGTTTGTAGTCTTTGACCAACATTTCCCCTTTCTCCCAACCTCCCAGCCCTTGCTAATCACCATTCTTTTTTTTTTTTTTTGGCATAGATTGGTTTATTTTAACATGATTTAGACATCACAAAATCTTTGCAAGGCATATCAAGAGGGTGATTATTCTTATATTATGGATGAAGAAAATGAGAAATGTGGAGATTCAGTATATGTGCTGCCGAAGCGAGCACGAGAAATGTGGAGATTCAGACGTAAGAATTTAAATGAACAACTTCAGAACAAGCTAAAATGGCTAAAAGCAAAACTGTTCTCCTTGAAACCTTGTCAATCTCCAACTCTATCCAGGAGTCCAGTGCATCTTGGTACCTTAATCAACATTCATTGAGCATCTAGGATCTGGCTACTCCTACTATAAGCTAACCACCATTCTAATCTCTGTTTCAATGAGTTTGTTTTGTTTAGATTTCACATATAAGTGATATCACCCAGTATTTCTTTCTCTGGCTGACTTATTTCACTTAGCGTAATGCCCTCAGTAGCTTACTTTCATGGAAGAAATAATACCAATCTTTCCAAACTCTTTCATAATATAGAAAAATAAGGGACATTCCTTAATATATTTTGTGAGGCCCGCATAGAAGATATATCAAAGCTTGACAAAAATATTAAAAGAAAGAATAAATCTGTACAAGATACAGTCAAAGCGATGATGTTACAAAAACAAGAGCTATAACATTATTTAGAATATTTCAGTACTTTGCACTGAGAGGAAGTGGCTGTGAAAGTATTTTATTAATATCCAGAGGTTCATTGATCATCATATGGCAAAGTGTGTCTCTACATACCTGCACATTTTATTTTATTTTTTTCATTGTCAATGACACTTTTATTATAGTTAATTTATAATTCCCATTTGTCATGATAGTCAAGCTTATTCATAGAAATACACCAGAATCATAAGGGCAGGAAACACTGTAAATGTTCATTCTCACATGATATCCAAGACTAAGTATCTATTCAAACACATTCAAAAAGCTGATGATATAAACTTCGGCAGTTTTCACGAAACACTGGTCAATCCATAATTAAATCTCAATGCATCGGTTAACACCTGGGCACCTCTTGCAGTTAGCATTGCATTAGATGCTTAAAGACAACCAGTTTGACTCAATAAACTAAAAATATATATTTAATACTTAAAATATTATTCACGGAGTTCTTGGCAGAGTTAAGTATTTTGAGGTTTCTATTGTTGAGAAATTTGAGGTTCATGTTGTCTCTTTTTCGGTTCCAAAAGCTCCGTTTTGAGTCCTCCAGGCTTTGGTGGAATTTCAGGTATTGTCAGTTCCGGCCAGGAGTACCTGTGCACCGCTTTGGCCCCAGCGCCCATGGTCAAGAGGCTGGCAGTGAACATTTTCAAGGTAGGTGGCCCAGGACACGCCCGCGGGCGTGGCTGGGGGGCGCAGAATGCACTGGCAATTGGCGGCAGTCAGAGGGCAAGCACATTTTAAAACTCTCCACCCTATCTAAACTGTTCGAAAATCTACTAAATGGAAAATTTTGATAGAGTTGAAGCCATTAGTTTAAAATTTCTAATTCACAAAATTTACATGAACAAGAACATCAGGAAAGAAAGAAGGAATTATATTAATCAACAACAAAATGACTAAGCAATGTCGATATTAAAGCTAAATATCAATATTAACCCATATTTAGACCTTAACTTGTTTATATCAGATCATTAAATTTTCTTTTTCAAAATTAATGAAGTATATTTAATCATATTTTTCTTTTCAGAGAATGTTATTGATATGATTTGAATCATTAATGTATGAAGTAAAGGTATTTAAATTATTGTTTATGAAATTTTATTCTCATTTTCTTAAAAATTCCGTTTATATATGCATTTAATGTGCACAACATATTGGGACAGTGTTATATATAGGAAAGACATGTTATCATTTTCATGGAATGGGAATAGACACTTCATTATACGATAAAGGATGATGATGATGATGATGATTGGAAAGTTCTGCTTAGCTGTATGATCTTGACATTTTTCAGATATCCTCTCTTTCAACTACAGCTATCAAAGGAGTAAATAATATAATAAAGCGCTTAAGAAAACATAGCTGCAATTTGAAGAAATTATTAATTTCATGTTTTTCTTCAATTTGGAATTCTATCCATTCAGAGGGGACATAGTAAAGCTCTCATTTGTATCAATAATTTTATTTCTTTTTTTTTTTTTTTAAAGATTTTATTAATTTGACAGAGAGAGTGAGAGAGCACAAGCAGGGGGAGCAGAAGCAGAGGGAGAAGCAGGCTCCCAGCCGAGCAGGGAGCCCGATGCGGGACTCGATCCCAGGACCCTGGGATCATGACCTGAGCCGAAGGCAGACGCCTAACCATCTGAGCCACCCAGGTGCCCAATAATTTTATTTCAAGATTCCCACTTTCTCCTCTCCAAACATAGTGGAAACTAATTAGCAGCTTTTTAATTTTTTTGATGTGTCTAATTTTTTCATTTATACCAAATTAATTGGTTTAAAATGTATTAAGCATTCTTAGCATGTTGGGACTTGAATACCATTGAGATAGTTTAAAATACAAACTATTGTACTGTGTGCATACAGGTTTCTCCCACTATCCAAAAGTAGAGTGTTCCTTTGAAACTTCCTAAGCCAAAATGGTATAAAAGCAAAGAAGCAATTACCATTAGTATATATGGAAAATTTTTTTTAGCATTCCCAGACCACAAATAATAACCTATCTTAGGCTTTTCTGATACCTTAGGACACATCTTGCTAATGGATACACAAAATAAATCCAGATAAAGCCCAGATGCTCACAGACAGCTCACCACTCCGGTGGCTCGCTGCTGAGATGCTGAGTGTAGTTCATGTGGGAAGGAGCTGGGGAGGCCAGGCTCACTGCTCAGGGTGCCTTTTGCCTCTGTGTGAGGCACCACAAACAAACGCTGAAGGTCTTTTTGCTTTTCGCCTTTTTTTGGAAAAGTGAAAACCCTTTTTGGATTTCTTTCTGATAGTGAAAACAGATACTAATATAGGTCTTTTATAAAAGCAAAAGGACATAACAGGAACTTTTGAAAAGCAGGGGATACCTGTATTTGAAATGAGGAAATCTGCCATCAAATTAGAAAAAGGTTGGCCAAATAATAGAAGTCCTTTTATCATGGGAAGAATTGTTTTGTGTTTTCTTTTTCTTTTTAGAAGACAGAGAGATAATGCATAATTTAATGGCTTTTAAAACACTATTGGATTCTTGACTTAGCTTAAATAATTCTCATTTCTTTTTTTTTAAGATTTTATTTATTTATTTGAGAGAGAGAATGAGAGAGAGAGAGCATGAGGGGGGGGCAAATCAGAGGGAGAAGCAGACTCCCCGCTGAGCAGGGAGCCCGATGTGGGACTCAATCCCGGGACTCCAGGATCATGACCTGAGCCGAAGGCAGTCACTTAACCAACTGAGCCACCCAGGCACCCAATAATTCTCATTTCTAAAGGTGCTTTTGCTCTTCTTTGCTCTTAGTTGTATTTCAAGCTAAAAGTAAGCTTCTAAAACTAAATGAGTTGTGCCCTAAATCTCATGGTATTAATTTTCCCTCTCTCCTTTTATATATACACGTTCTGCTCCTTAGACTAACGGGGCAGTGAAATCTTCCTTGTTCAGCCTCCCTGGGGTGACAGCTACTGGACCATCTATGCTGCCAATCTATGGACAATCTATGGCATGACTCGGGCAGCAGCCGTTTAAACACTTGAATAAAACAGCAGTGGTTCTCATTATTCTGGTACATTCTTCGGGCTATTTCAGGCTTTGCCCACTAAGTTCATCCTTATGATTTGGTACCGGGGCAGCCTGTCTCCTAAGTGCATAGGCATCTCAGAAAGCCACCAGCTTCCTTTCACTAAACCGTATGCCCATCACCGCCCAGATACGTTTGCCCCCCCTGAGAGAAATGAAATTAACTGGGGCCACACTTTCCCTCAGCCTGATGACAGTAAGAATTAAACTCCCTCCCTCCAGAGAACACTGATTCTATGGGAAAGCTTTCTCGCTCTGTCTATGTGTGCTGTCATTTAATTCAATTAAATCCACAGCTTTTCACCTTTTAGCTTTAATGAAGTGTTACCCTTTACCTCTCTCCATACCATAATAGCTCCAACCCCGGGTAATTCAACACCTCTTCTCACCAGGGCTTACCTCCAAGGGCTCCTTGATTCAGGGAAAGGATTTTGGTCCTTGCGGTATTCACTCTTTCATATTCCAGTTGGCTTGAGTAACCCTCCGACTATATTGGAAATGAAGGATGATAAGAAGAAAAATTATAGTTCAGGAGAGCTAAAATTAAAATATTGATTGCTGTATAATTTATGTGTGAACACAGAGCCATCTTTCTTATTTCATTACAAGTCCAAAAGATTCAAATTGACACTACTTTCCCATACACTTCATGCTGTATTTCTCTTAAATGCGAGAATTAAGTGCTCCATACTTCCCATCACCATCCTTGAAGGACACTCCTGAGAATAAACACACTGCTATTTTACTTTGTTTATTAATTCTCTTCTGCTTAAGGGAACTGAACCACATACTATCTATATTGCATAAGCACTACTTTATTTGCAAACCTTTATGAGATTTTCACTTAATAAACCGTGACACATTTTGCAGTCAGTGAAATTAATAGCCACCTGAGAGCAACTTCGGGGGTCCTGTTTGATGGAACAGTGACTACTACTCCAGGTTTGGCGACACTCCTGAGTGTCACTAATTATCACACAGGTTCTTGTGAAATTCTAAAATGACTCTCAGAAGAAAATTAATTTTAATTAGCCTTAATTTTGAAAAATACATCCTGTACAACACTTTGCATGGCCGAGATGTCCGCAATCAAACATGGAATGTCAGATTGCTGAAGCCATATGTCGGGAGGCAATTAGATGCCATTGAACATGGTTTGAGCACCTACTTTGTACAAGGTGCTGAATCAGGCCCAGGGAATGTTCAAAATGCAGTAGAAATAGTAACTGCTACTGAGAACTTAAACCTTTACGGGAGACATAGGCAAATAAATAAGTAAACCATGAGAAAATTAATTTGCTAAATACAAGTTTTGCCATGGGAGTGCTGAGAAAGGAACAATTAATTCTGATGGAATGTGCCAAATAAGGCCTTGAGGAGGAGGTCAAATAGCATCAAGACTCTGAAAAGTAAACAGGATGCCAGTGAGTTGATAATGGACAGGAGATACTGTGAAAAGGCTTCTGTTGTTTCTAAATGAGCAAATGCAAAGACCAGAGAATTTATAAAATTATGACATAGAAACTTACAAGAATATGACCATTTTGAAAAACTTGAAAAATGATTTTGTCTTTTGAAATTAACATGAACCATGCATGCATGGGATAATTGACAATCAAATATATGTCTTCCCCCCAACATATCTATTCAGCCAATATCCAACTTGATTGGAGAGGTTCTGAAATGTGGGCAGGAGTTCTGTGACCTGTGTTAGTAAATGTCAGCATATATTAACGTTATTAAATATACTATTAATTAATTAATCATCAAAATGTGTCCTGAGCACCTGCCATATATAGAGCACCATCTAGGAGCTATTTATTTTAGATAAAGATATAACTCCACATGACATCCTCTGACTTCTCATCCTCTAAACCCAGACTGCTCCTTCTGCCATACTTTGTGATTGCCTATGTATTTCTTCATTCTGACAAAGTATCATATTTGATTAGGAGGCCAAGTCACATTGCAAAGGAAAGAATATTAGGTATTTATATAGAGAATTTATTAACACACATAATGTATGGTTGTATATTAATTATCATGAACAAAATAGAGATTCCTAATAGAGGCCCACAGGAGTTTATTGTAGGACTCTGTGTGTGTGTGTGTGTGTGCGCGCGCGCACGCGTGCGTGTGTGTGCATATATTGTAGGCATCCTAAAAATCATGGGTGTGTACCATCTCCATTCCATTCTATTCATCCCAAAGGAAGGGAGGGAGGCCTAGTTGGCCAAAGGAGAGAAACCCAGGGAAAATGTGCATGGCAATGTCCTTCAAACATCTGAAAGACTATTAACGTGGAATATGTTGATTAGGTAACGGTCAAATGGAAACACATTCTGGCTCAATAGAGAAAATCAATTACCAATAGTTAGAGCTATGAATCAATGGTAAGTGGAATCTCGTAAAATAATGTCTGCTGCTGTAATATACACAGAGCCTAGATAGTTACCAGCAGAGGCGTCGGTGCAGGGATTCTCCCAGTTTTCTCATTGGGGAATTGGCTTTAAGTACCTGAATATGAAATTCAACTATAACATCTCATAATTTTATGCTATGTACATAGCACATCCCACCTTTTTACCTATTATCTGCCGATATCATTGGAATGATGATCCCCTGTAGCTGGTTTGTACGTAAGTAGATACTTCTTCTTTGTGTCACCTACAACCCAGCTTCTAAGTTGACCCCAGCATGGGATCCGTCCCTGAAGCTTCCTCCCACATTGACTTCCATGCAATACCAGCCTTGGTCACATCAAGACTCAAGCCTGTCTTCAGGCTCTGCGGTTGGTATTCTGACGGTCAGATCTAGCCTGCTGCCTGTTTATATGAATAACGTTTCACTGGAACACAGCCATTTCCATTCGTTCATGCGTTATCTGTGGCAGAGCTGATCAGCTACAACAGACAGGGTATGCCCCACAATGTGGAACATTCTCTCTGGCAATTGACAAAACATGTTTGCTGACCTCTGCTGTAAACCACGTCTCAATGCTCTCTCAGAAATGATCTTCTAACTCTCACTCCCAGATGTCACCCATTGCTAATGCTTCCAAACTCCCAGGAGAATTTTGTTGATATTGTTAAAATATGAAATTAGATAAATGTGACTCCTCTCCTTTTATTCTTTCTTTCCAATCCATATCCTAGAATAAGCAAAACAGCTTCACAGCCAACAAACGTCGAGTGCACCTGGGATCTGATCCTGAAATTCACTGCTGGAGAGATGTCATGCACGGAGAAGCATTTCTCTTACTCCAAGTAGTAGAGCTCCATGCCTTGTCCAATATTATCATAATTACAAGAGTCAGTTCAGTTCTATGGTTTTATTTGCTTAATGTGATAACAGAGGCAAAATGTCCACATTATTCTATTTCAGTGTCCTAAAGAAATTACAAGGTCATACTTAATGAGGCAAAATATAAAAAGTACATACTTTATAAAATATGACCAAATATAGTTGTCAGCCATTGTTCTAGTAGTTGACGTATTCTGCCTATGAGGTATTGTGTCTCCGTGGCAAGGAGAGCAGTAATTCCCTGCCCTGGGTAGGAAGATGGACTCGGAGGCCGCCCTCTTTAGCTGTGCTGAGCTGTGCTCAGAAAGATTGCCAACAGTTTCCTATCAAACTCATGCAACTTGTTCTGCATCCCCAATTCCCACTACAATAGGACCTAGTAATTTATGACATGACCTCACTGACACAATCCAAATTACATGTTATTATCACATTTTAACACTCTAGAAATAATATAGAATACGGCTCGGAGATTTCTGCAGAGGCTCTTGTGGAAGGAATGCTAACTCTAAGTGCCGGTGTCCTTCTGAAAAGTCAAGTGGTGCATTTTTATAACCAGTCCAGTCCCTTTCTTCTTCCTTCAGCAACCCAACCTGCCTCGCCCCTTACCAAAGACTATGAGGCTGCTCTGAGAGCACGTGAGGGCTCTGAGTGAGCAATTAAGCCTCAAATCAAGAAAGGCTGTTTACGAGGGTTCTGTTCTCCCTCCGCCCGACATAAACTTCGCTGATACTTCAGGCTGTCTCTGGAGTTTTATGCTGACCTCGGAGCACCACAAGCAATTAGGTCAGTGTATTAAAAATAACCATCTGCCTTTTGGGATTTCAAAACAGGCCAGCACTTTGGGGCCAGTGCTTCTATTTTTTATTGCAGTGCGATGAGGAAGGATAGTGATGTCAGAGAATTCAGTACCCTTCCCAATCAGACGCGACTCTCTTCCCTACATGGTGGCTCTTCTGCGAAAGGAGAGGCTCTTCTCCGTGAGCGAGCGTGTGGGAGGAATCACGCACAGGCTTTACAGCCACACTGCCTGGGCTCACACGAAGCTTGGCTCTGGGCAACTTTCTTCACCCTGCTGTGCCTCAGTTTCCCGTCTCTAAATGGGACCATAGTACATACTTCATAGGGTTGTTGGTATAAAGATGAAATGAGCTGACCCATGTGAGTGCTCACTCAGTGTCTGCCGCTAAGTGTCCAACTTGAACTATTTTTTTTCACATTGATTTATTTAATTTTAACTTTGGGTAGTGCTATTAATAAATAGGACAGAGTGCCATGAGACAAATAACAGGGACTCTGACTCATCTGAGGATAGCAGGATGCAAAGGGTGTTATTCTGGCAAAGATGTAGCCATGGGTGGCCAGAGAAGGGCATTCCAGGTAGTGAGGACAGCATATGGATTTTGGGGTATTCTGGGAGCCATAAGGCTGATGTAGCCAGATTTAAGGAATTATAAATATTGTTGGGTGGGAGAGACTTTAAGGGGCAAAAGAGTCAAGTAGTTTTAACAACCTTTTATTATTATTATCAGTGGAATCCATCAGTCAAACAAAAATTTGTGGGAGCTCTCATGCTAAAGCAGATGAAGATGAAGGCAAAGTTTTGTATACACCTCACACACGGAAGCACCTCTGCTAAGCTTCGGGGCTCAACATAACATAGTTGGAAAACATTGCTGGAGTCAGCTCTTTTCTTGGCACAGATGAGGAAACCAAGGGTCAAGGCAAGTGCGTGACTTAATTAAGATCCCATAGTTTGATAAGGGCCAAGGGAAACCAGCACTGTGGTCATCTCTCTTCACTCCCTCCCACTACACATTCTCTCTGCTTTACTACAAGGGAAGAATTCTGAGCCTGCCACTGGGGATTCCTTGGTATCTCTTTCAGAACTCAGTTCCATTTAGCAAATATTTCTGAGCATCTCTTATATGTGCCAGGTGATCTCCAGGGAGCTAGGAACATATTAGTTAACAAAACAGCCCACGGTCCTTTGTGGAGCTTAATTTTTGTGTGCTTACATTCAGACAATGAAATACTAGGCTGGATAAGCTGATGGCCTTTCTCCTTGTCGAAATCCTTAGGTCCTTAGGACATTGCACTGGTGGCAAATAGAAATGCCTTTACCAACGTGCCATGGTGGTCAGTGAGAGCCACTGAGTACAAGGTACCTAGTAAGTAGACCTTTAATAGGCGCTACCAGGAAACAGGAGCCAAAAGGGGGTCCCAGTTTCACCCCCAGCTCTTCTCCTGCACATCTATCGCCCCCCCCCCCATGCATTTGTTAATTCACCTCAGTGCAAGCGATGGTTTGCCAAACTGATGACTGGGGCCTGAGTTTTCATTCCGTTCCATGCAGACGTCAGTGTGTTACACACGGTGCTGATGGGCCCTGGAGGCAGGTTGGTCAGTTGTGGCCTGTTGCAGGTACGAGCCAGCCATCCTGCAGCACACGCTCCTTTGTGGGAACTTTTTTTTTTTTTTTTAAGATTTCACTTATTTATTTGACAGAGAGAGAGAGAGCACAAGGAGGGGAGCAGCTGAGGGAGAGGGAGAAGCAGGCTCCCGGCTGAGCAGGGAGTTGGATATGGGGCTCCATCCCAGAACCCCAGGACCATGACCTGAGCCAAAGGCAGACGGACTGAGCCACCCAGGCGCCCCTCAACTTAAACTATTCTTATCATTGTTATTGTTATTCCTGTCGTGAGGGAATTGTGTGTCCTTGGATCCCTGAAAGTTTGATTGCTTCATTTCTGTAATGGGAATAATACGCCTACTTTGAAACAATTATTTGGTATAATAAAATCTAATGGGCTATAGAATAAATAATCACATGTGAATAAACAGGAGCACAACCTGCCAGAAACGGGTGGAGGGGCTTGGAGACTTCCAGGGAAAGACAGCAATCCCCACTCTGCTTATTCTGTCATAGGAAGAATAAACACTTCTCTCAGTATATAAAAAAGTGTTTCTTTTGTGTTGACAACAATCTCAACACTGCCTCAGTGGTCCAAGAATTGAGCAGGCTTTATTTTAACATTTTTTCCATGTAACTGAGCTAGGAGATAAAGATGTGTCCAAATCATCTGCGGTTTGAAAATGGGAACCATGTTCATTTGAAATAAAGTTGACTGAATTTGAAATTTGAAATAAATAAATTTGAAATAAAGTTGGCTGGAAAAATGAAACCACCACCAAAGGTTTCTATGAAAATGCCCAATTATGTTTTTTTTCCTAAATAATTTTGTTGATGTATAATGCAAAGACTAATAAATTCTTATCATTATTGGAAGGAAAGTATAGGGCTTCTCTTTCGATCATTGTTCATGTGGTTCTCTTGTTATAAATTTGCTTATGATGAGCTTTTTGCAAAACTAGTGTTTCAGTTCAGAAATTTTTCATATTAGTTCAGTTTCAAGATTCACATCTATATATGCATGTGTGTGTACACATATATGTACCTATGCAACTGATAAGTACATAAGTACTTATGTGTACTTATCATACTTTTCTACAAGTTTCTTTTTTTTAAGATTTTATTTATTTATTTGACACAGAGAGAGAGAGCACAAGCAGGGCTGCCCTGCTTGTGCTCTCTCTCTCTCTCTGTCAACCCCCCCACCCCCGCTAAGCAGGGAGCCCGATGTGGGGCTCCATCCAAGGACCCTGAGATCACGACCTGAGCCAAAGGCAGACACTTAACTGACTTAGCCACCCGGGTGCCCCATACAAGATTCTTTTTTTTCTTTTTTTTCTTGCAGTAAAGAAAAACGAAAAAGCATAGGAATGCTATAGGAGGGCATATTAGCTTCACTTTGCAGAAGGAAATAATAATTAAGCAGTTAGCTTATTTGTTGTTACCACATTGTTACAACCTCCTCTTTCTCACTTCCTGCTTTCTGTTCTAGGCAGATTGGCCCTTCCTTGCTAATCAGTCTCTCCAGCCCCCATCATGCCTCAGAGCTCTTTTGCAAATATTTCCTCCCATCAGCCCAACTTTCCCAAGTCCCATCTGTCCTTCCCTTGTGAAAGTCCTATTTTTCCTTCATTAGAGGAGACTCCACAATGCCCTTTTTAGAAAAAGTTACCCTGTGGCCTAACACAGAAGCTAGATTTCTTCTTAGATCTTTTCATATGAATAGTTGCATATCACTTGTGTCATTTCTTGGTTAATGCAGGGGATACATATTTGTTACCTGTATATATTATTCATTAAGGAAATGTTTCCTAACTCTCTTGGCCCAGAACCAACCAAATTATTTCTGTTTACATCCCTGAGCAGGAACTATTAATATAGAACTATCCCGGTGCAAGGGAGCTAAGCCTCTGAGCTATAGCTCTTATTTCGGCAGCCACTTCTCACTCACCCTTCCTTTATGGAAACAAAACGAAATATTGGAGGACAGGAATATTGGGCAGCCATTTACTAATGACTAAGATTAATAAAACCTAAAAGAAGTTATATGTGATAGAATTACTGCTGAGCAATATAAGAAACAGTTAATAATAACACTAAAATTAGGTCTTAAATTTGTGTTGGGCTTTTGCTTTTCAAATAGATTTTGCATTCGCCACCACATTTCATTGTCTATAAAACAAGGAAGATGGTTTCCAGAAAGATTAACAACAAATCCAAGATTATTGGTACTTGAACTACAAGATTCCAGATGGAATTGTTATTACTCTTATAATGCCCCTTTCTAAAGGAATTCAGTTAACTTTCTTTCTAAAATTAGTCATCATGCTTCTGGACCCTGAGAGTTATAAGACAGCCACTCTTCTCTGCAGCAGAACAACACATGAGGGATGAGGTTCTAGAATGTATGACTCCATTGAGGCTACTACTGAGACAAGTCCTGCGCAAAAAGTCAAATGAATACAGATAAATAACGTTTATTTTATTTAAAAAAACATAAATTATTAGTAGCCACATTTATGCATTGGGGAACTGAAGTTCAGAATGCTTAAGAATCTAGTTCAAGGGGTGCCTGGGTGGCTCAGTTGGTTAAGCGTCTACCTTCAGCTCAGGTCATGATCTCAGGGTCCTGGGGTGGAGCCCTGCATTGGGCTCCCTGCTCAGTGGCGAGGCTGCTTCTCCCTCTCCCTCTGTGATCTCTCTCGCTCTTAGTATCTCTCAAATAAAAAAAAAAAAAATCTTAAAAAAAAAAGAATCTAGTTCAAAATCACATAGTTAAATGAGGAAGTTGGAATTCAAACCCAGCATTTCCTGATTATGAGTTTGACAGACTCCCATTGTACCAAAAAGTGGGGGATTTATTATCCTATATACATAGGACCGGTGTTGTTTTCTAATGTTTGTAACTTTTCATTTTCACTTAAGGACAGCATTTGAGCATAGAAATCCTTTGGATTACATGTTCAGCACATACTGAAAGATCTAGGAAAGCAATAACAACTAGACTCAGTAGTAAATTTATGTAGATTTACATCTTCTTCATTGCTCTATTCTTGATAAGCATTGGACAAGTGGAATCACTGTAGTTTAATGAAAGATTTTAGAGGAGTAGAACAACATAGAGATTCTTGTTTACTCTTAAGGATTGCAACAGTTAGCTATTCATAGACTAGTATGCAGAAATTTACTGGTATAATAAACTTAGTGATCAATGAAATGAAAGTAAATTAGCTACAGTCCAAATGAAGATATTTAGGATGTGTAATCAGCAAGCATGAGCAAATAATGCTACCAAAATCATGAGTAACCTTATCTCCTCTTTTAAGAACAGTCAGGAAACATAAACTATGTGGTCATTGGATTTGCAGATTCCCTAGACAAGGAAATCTACACAGATTTATAAAGTTAATTTGTACGAAATTAGGAACTTTGGGCTTGTCCTTTGAGAGACAGTGATATTTCTAGTGGGTCTTTTTGCAAATCCTCAATGTTTAAAGAGATTTTTGACTCTGGAACATTCTCAGTGGCACACACATCAAAAGTTAGATACCATCATCTCCTTTACTTCACATCAGTGAATGGGAATTTATAAATATGAATTGAGAATGACAAGAATTCCAAACAATTTCTATGACTGAGTAAGATCCATGGAAGAAAAGGACTTTCTCAAATATATTTTTTTATAGTTCATTAGAATTTCATCTTAAACCATGTTAATAGTCTAGGAATCAGAAAGAGAGAGCTCTAGCTACTTAATCTCAGTTTTTTCATCTTTAATGAAAACACTTGCCATGAATTATATGGATAACTGGAAATTATGAAAATTACAGGGAGGGCACATACTCTAACCAATTAGAAAAGTACTCTGAGTGAGTACTGTACTCTTTACTGCAGACACTGGTGCCCAACCACGATATGAAAATGGGTAACATGATTTATTTTCCACATTTGAAGATGCATTTTCTTGGGGCTTCTAGGTGGCTCAGTGAGTTAAGCATTAACTTTGGCTCAGGTCATGATCTCAGGGTCGTGGGATTGAGCTCTGCCTCCGGTTCCATGCTCAATGGGGAGTCTGCTTGTCCCTCTACCCCTCCTCTGCTCTCATGCACTCGCTCTCTCTCTCAAATAAATAAATGAAATTTTTTAAAAAATGTATTTTTTTCAGATTATTTTTAGAGCAGTTTTAAATTCACACAAATTTGAGATCAAGGTACAAATTTCTCATATAAATCTCCTGCCCCTACACATGCATAACCTCCCCCATTATCAACATTACTCACCAGAATGGCACATTTTTTACCAAGGATGAACCTACATTGATACATCATAAACACTCAAAGTCCATACTTTATCTTAGGATTTACTATTGGTGTACATTTCTTTGGGTTGGCAAAAGTATAATGATACATTGTTAGAATATCAAAGTATTTTCACTACTTTAAAAATCCTGTGTGCTCTGCCTATTAATCTCTCCTCTCCACCCCTGGAAACCACAGACTTTTTTACTGTCTGCATAGTTTTGCCTTTTCCCAAATGTTATGTAGTTGGGATCATATAGTCTGCAGAATTTGCCAGTTGGCTTTTTTCTCATAGTAATATGCACTTAAGTTTCCTCCATGTGTTTTCAGGGCTTGATAGCTGATTGGTTGATTGATTGATTGATTGATTGATTTGATTATTTTTTAGCACTGAGTGATATTCCATTGTCTGGATGTACCCCAGTTTATCCATTCACTTACTGAAGGACAATCTGGTTGCTTCCAAGTTTTGCCATTATAAATAAAGCTGCTGTCAACATCCCTGTGCAGGTTTTTGTGAGGACATAATTTTCAATTCCTTTGGGTAAATACCAGGGAGCATGATTGCTGGATCATATGATTAGGGTACATTTAGTTTTGTAACAATCCATCAACCTGTCTTCTAAAATGGCTGTACCATTTTGTATTTCCATCAGCAAAGAATGAGAGTTCTTGTAGTTCTTCCTCTTCGTCAGCATTGGTGTTATCCGTTTCCAGATTTTAGCCATTCTAATATGTGTATAAAAGGTTTTCATTGCTGTTTTACTGTATATTTCCCAATAACATATAATGTGGAGCATGTTTATTTGCCACCTCTCTATCTTCATTGATGAAGTGTCTGTTAAAGTCTTTGGCCCATTTTTAATCAGATTATTTGTTTTCCTATTATTGAGTTTTAAGAGTACTTTGTTTATATTGGATAACAGTCCTTTATGAGATGTTTTGCCAATATTTCTCCCAGTCTATGGCTTGTGTTCTGGTTCTCTTGATGCTGTCTTTCATAGACCATAAGTTTTTATTTTAATGAAGTCTAGCTTATCAATTATTTTTTTCATGGATTGTGTCTTTGGTGTTGTATCTAAAAAGGTTTCACCATACCCGAGGCACAGTTTTTTAAAACTAGACTATGAGCTACCACAGCGTGTCTATTTTACATATATTTTATGTCACCCATAGCATCGGCCAAAGTTTTAAATGCACAGCAGATAGTAGTTGTTAATTGTTCCCTATATGTTGATATTCCCAAATAAAATACAAATGAAAATAAAAATAATCCCAACTGAATACTTTCCATTAAACCTCAGATATTCCCCTCATCTTACATTCAAGGAAGCATTTTTTGCAAACTCCTTTGTCATTTACTTTTTCATTCTTTCTCATTCCTGTCCATACAAATATTCCCAACTTATGACAAGGTTAAATCTTTAACAGGAAGGTTAACAATTGTAGGTGCCTGAAAAAAGACTGCTTATGAAAGGCAAAACAAAATTGCAGAAAATTCAGTATCATACAAAAATATCATGTGGATTCCTCACAACCAGCTTTCTGTGCCCTGGGTGGATATATTTTGGAACAAAGTGGTTGGCTTAATAAGAGATCTGGCACTAAATAAAAGGTTTTTCAACCTTCAGGGTGTAGCATCTGAACATACTCTTCAGGTGCCAGATTGGCCTGCCCTGCAGTTGATGGGGATTTGATGAACCTGTATGTACGTACAGCATCAGTGGATGAAGAGGCAGGGCCTGAAAGCAGGAAAA
Source organism: Callorhinus ursinus (assembly GCF_003265705.2). Classification (NCBI taxonomy): domain Eukaryota; kingdom Metazoa; phylum Chordata; class Mammalia; order Carnivora; family Otariidae; genus Callorhinus; species Callorhinus ursinus. Next base: position 11,163,904 of record NW_027397073.1, on the reverse strand, counting down.
GCCACTGAGAGACAGAAGTGATGGGAAATAGCATCAGAATGTACTGTAATATGACAAAATTCAGGGGATTCAGAGCCAGCCCATTAAAAAGCAAGGTTTGAGCCATCAAGCTGAGACATCTGGCCATTTCAGCTTAGCCACTGATGGCAAAATAAAGACAGGCCATCCTGGATTAAGCAATAATTGGGATGACTTCAATGATTCCTGATATTTCCATTTCAAGAGTATATCAGAATAGTTCTATGTTTGATGTCTACTTTTCTGTTCATTTTAATCAATTTTAATAGTAGGGCTATATATTTTGGTGGCATATCTTCCTGAGTATAGAGGTCATCTATCAAAGAGAAAATGACATTAGCTTTTTCCTTACAAGAGACTAGAAATAATGACTAAGATGGCCATGTCTTATAATCTCTTCTAGTAAAACAATTGGAACTTCCTCCATCTAAGGACTGCTTGCCTTTAAGCCGAAAGCCCAGTGGATAAATATTGGGTGAGTCTTATAACTTGGGCTCTCTGTGAATAGTCCGACTCTTGTTAGTTTGAGTTCTCTGAGGAATGACATGTGCCTGTCAGAGTTTGTATTCAGTGAAGCGTTGAGAGCCCTGATACGTTGTCTTCTCACTGAGGCCCTCAAACTTGGATGGCAGAGAAAATAGCTTATGCTTTAAGAATACTTATAACTGTGAATTCTATGATCTCATCTGGAAAAGGACAAGTACGAATAAATTTGAATGTTTGGGTTTAGGATATTTTAGGATATTAGCATATACTATTTTTAGTATAAGGCCTTTTAATGGTCAATGAGCAAAGCCACATGACTATTTTCATTCCTCATTTGCATTGAATTATGGATTTGCAATCAATATAAATCAGTTGAATTAATAATGATAAAGTACACTATTTTGAGTAGATCTAGAAAAGAAATAAGCCAATGAAATATAGTCTTTAGTTACTGGGGTACTAGCTTTGGAAATGGATGAACTGGTCTAAAGGAAGCTTCACAGATTTTAAAGAATGAGTTTGAATAATGAGCCCATTCTTGAGCCGCCAAACTGGCTTGGTGGTGGGTAATCTCATGACAAGATCTGAATTAAGTAACTGTGGGAAGGATTGCCCCTTTAAATCATCTAATCATCTGAAATGGGTTTTATGCAGAAAATTAAAAGATGTATTTGTTCTATTACCGGAAGAAAGAAAACATTGGTGTTGGACAGGCAAACTCATAACTTTTGAATTTAAATGGAACAAAAAACAAAAACAAATGAGAGTGGTTTAAGGGGCACCTGGGTGGCTCAGTCATTTGAGCCTCTGGTTCTTAGTTTTGGCTAGGTCATGAACTCATGGGTCCTGAGATCAAGCCCCTTGTTCGGCTCCTAACTCAGCGGGGATTCTGCTTGAGATTCTTTCCCTCTGCCCTTCCCCCATGCTCTCTCTCCCTCTCTGTCTCTCAAACAAATAAAAAATCTTAAAAAAAAAGGAGTGGTTTAAAAATTAGAACAGTTTTTGCCTTCAACCAGGTAAATTAGACGCATTTTAGATCTTCATTAAATTATTAAGTATCCTTTTTGGCTTTTTCTTTCCAGTAATATGTTTGAACAAAGAATTAGAATAAATGCTATGATGAGTGCTGTGAATTGTGTAAGACTGTTGAATCACAGACCTGTACCTCTGAAACAAATAATACATTCTATGTTAAAAAAAAAAAAAGAGGAAGAAGAAGAAGAAGATAGCAGGAAGGGAAGAATGAAGGGGGGGAAATCGGAGAGGGGGACGAACCATGAAAGACTAGGGACACTGAGAAACAAACTGAGGGTTCTAGAGGGGAGGGGGGTGGGGGGATGGGTTAGCCTGGTGATGGGTATTAAAGAGGGCACGTACTGCATGGAGCACTGGGCGTTATACGCAAACAATGAATCATGGAACACTACATCAAAAACTAATGATGTAATGTATGGTGATTAACATAACATAATAAAAAAAGAATTAGAATATTCCAAATAATGAATTAATCTACATGAAAAATTCACAATGATATAAAATTACATTAAAATTTCCTTTATAATAGCTTATCTTTATGGAAAATTAATGGGACTGTCAACAGAAAATATAGCATTTATACTTGCTCACTCCCCAATGGTAGAAACATCATTTTCTTCCCATTCTAATTTTTTGACCTTAAAAATGAATCACAGGAAAAATACTGATCTTGCTAATTCAGGAGAATCTCAAATATAGAAGAATCTCTATATAGAAGAATCCAGCTTCTTGTTGCAAAAATATGGCATCTATAGTCTATCTCCTATTTGTAAAATTACTTGTTAATTTTTCATAACATACACTCTAGTAGATCAGGGAAAGAGGGGTATTTGTCCATAGCATCTTATGTAGTCATTTATCACAGCTCCTCATTGAAAAAATTAATCCAAAAAGTGTTAATGGAGTACCTAGTATATTTTAAGCAGTGATTGGCCCTGTGTTAGAACACCTAATTACATTTTATTGTAAATGTTTTTATTTCTTTTCTTAAATGCTTTTATTTCTAAATCTACAGTTTTAAGAAATTTATAAAATATCAAAATCAAAATCATAATCAGGTTATTATATTGTATTGCTTTATCATCTATTTGTCCTTAATTTGTTTTATCAAGTTAATTTACTGCCTCTATAGGAAGACTTGAACAGGTGATACTGGTAGATTTTCTCATTTGAGACTGAGAACTAAGGAGATTTTAGCCAGGGTCAATTGTTTATGAAATGTGGAGGTGCTTTTATGTTTTGAGGATAAGAGTAGTTAACGTCTCAAAATTCACACCTGTGCCCTGGAGAGGAAAAAAACACTAATGATCAGAATGAAACTGAGTCCAGGATTTTCATACTTGGGCTTTCTTCCATATATTGCCCCCCCTTTTTTTTTCACTAGTTAACGAATCAGTTCTTCTACTTTGGGCATTTACAATTTTTCTCTTCTCCTTTATAATTGCCCCCAATGCTAAAATCATCCCCAACTCCTGCACAGCAATCTGGCAACTGCTGGACTCTCCTCCATTCCATGGTTGGAAGAAAGGTATTTGTCACACATATGGGCTTCAATGGTGCGTTCCTAATATCATAGAATGATTCTAGTCATTACTGGCCACAAAAATTTCAATGTTCAGGGCGCCTGGGTGGCTCAGATGGTTAGGCGTCTGCCTTTGGCTCAGGTCATGATCCCAGGGTCCTGGGACCGAGTCCCGCATCGGGCTCCCTGCTCCTTGGGAGCCTGCTTCTCCCTCTGCTTCTCTCTCTCTCTTTCTCCCTCTCTCCCTCCCTCTGTCTCTCATGAAAAAATAAATAAAATCTTTAAAAAAAAATTCCAATGTTCATTCATCCCTTTCTGGTATTCATTATGTGATTTCTTTTTTCACAATTCATTCAAAACACTGTAAGTTACCAGTTTAATTTCAAGAAACTACATTTTAAATCTTATTATTTATTTTCAATGTGTATATGCAGGATTGATTCTAGAATATTCAGTAACACATCTTTGAAGTTCACTTCATGACTTCCTGATTATTTTCCCCCTTCTGACACTTGAGGATCTTCTTATAATCTTTTGTTTCCTAAAATACTTCTATTTTATTTTATATATAAATAGGTAATTCTTTTTCTGATTATTTATAAAATGAATTTAACTTGAAAGTGAATATAACAGACATTGAACAGAATTGCCGGGATAGCAGAAAGAAGATATGAACTCAGGCCACAAAAGACGGGGAGTCCGAGGAATTCCAACCCTTTGTGCAGAAAACAAGCTGTTTGATTTTCTTATCCATGTTTACACTTCATTTTTATCGACTTAATGTTTAAAAAGCCTCCTGCTGTGCTTATGCCTTAAAAAGTTGACTTAATGCCGTCATTAGGGTTGGTGAAGAATAGGAGTTTAAGTTAATTCAGAAATGTTAAACATTGCAATGCAAGTAGCGTATACAATGTAGGAGAGTAATAAAAATGAAAATCATGTCAAACCACTTTACATATTACAAATAAGTACTTTCTTGGCATTGATGAAAGTGTCCAAAGCTCAATGTTATTTATTTTTTCCTATAAAGTTAATTTCTGCCAGTAAGAATTCCAGAAAATTACAAACTAATATCAAACAGCTTTTAAAAGGAGTCACAGGTCACATGAGTTAGTAAAATGAAATACCAATTTTAATTATAACTCTATATGAGATAGCTCAGTGATGAACAAAGGGATAGTCAGGTGTTTTAGAGGGAGGATAGCAGTTTACAGAATCCCTCATAGCAGTTATCTCTTCTTCATTCTCTCTCTCTTTCTCTCTCATCCTGGTTGGAAGGGGAAACTGCTTCCATCCCCCAATAACAACATCACTAACAAACCACCATCCATATGTTAGATACTCCGAGAAGGAGGACTTAAAAACCTCCTCGGGTGTGCAAAAGAAGCTGTCAGTTCTATGATCACCAGCAACGTTCCTCTAGTAGAGTTTCTGCAGAAAATCAGTTTTGGTGTCAAATCTCCAGATATTAATAAAAAGTCACTCTGCTTGCCCTAGTACTCTTGTGTATGCCTTTCTCGGGTTACCCAGGAAAGGCTGAAACAGGACAAGTCTTAGAACTAAAGATTTAATCAATCTCTATTACCAAAAATATGACTCACAAGAGCACTGGAAATTGAGATACTCTTGAGTGGTTTGGACACGTCAGCTTATATCACTGGTTTTCAGTTTGCTCATCAATAAGTGACAGTTTAAACTCAATGATGTCTAAAGCATTTATAGCCCTAAAATTCTAATCTACTCCCTTTCTTTTCTGTTATTATGTTAGAAAGTTTTCTCTTTTATGTTTATTTCCAAATGTGTATTGAATCAAATTTCCATATGCTATTATGGTGGCACTAAAATGCAACATAGTGAAACTGTATCAGTTTGTGCAAGGGAAATAATAGTCACCAGGAATTTGCTAAGAATTATCTGAGTAGAGACTGCCATCCATATTTTCATGGCAATTGGAACCATGCGTTGTGTGATATAAGGAGTGGTAGCAAGTGTAGATCGTACATTATGGTAGGCAGTGGAAATCCATACTGGCATTTTCTGTCTTTAAATCACTTTTTGGTGATTTAAAAAATAAAACAAAACCGAACAAAACAAAATTTTGGTTTTTATACTATTTGCAGATAATGTCACATCTCTCAATGACATTCGAAATCCAAAGAAGTTCATTTCCATTCAACAGTAGCATGGAAATAATTTCAGATCAACTTTGGGACAGCAATAGCAAAATGTTGTTTTGAAGTCATTGAGCATGGAGAATCATGTCTTACGCCATCTGTTGACAAAATGGAACTCTGCAGCCTGGAAGGCTCCCGAATAAACCTAAGGAGTGTATTAGTGCTAGAGGCTAATTTAGAGAGGAGAAAAACAACAACAACAAGGCAGCAACAACAAAAAGCCATGGGGTGTTCTCATAAAAAGGCAAACAAAAGAAAGATCAAGAAGTGCAAACCCGGAGCTTAGATGCTTCTTTATTTGCACACATCTGCTTACTGAACACATTCCAATTTAATTATATAGCCAAATTACCATCCCCTTACAGAACTATTGTCCTGGTTTTCAGATTCTTCCAAGTGTCAATCTCAGTGTAACTCCCTGTATATTTCAAAAGATGCCTGGAAATTTTCCTCTCTCTGCCATTATGCAACATCCAAAGATATGGGCATTTTTTTCTCATCTAATCACATTTTTCATGTTAGCTCCCGAAAAGCACCTCCCTTTATCTTACATAGCTGCCTAGGTCATGTGTCCAGATTTTTATTTAGATATTTTAAAAAATCAGTACTTAATTTTCACAGAAATGTTAGAAAGATAGGATATGTATTTCCTTTATTTCAAACTTAAATGAGCTAAAATTTCTGCTTATATAATAAATGAAAACTTTAAAAAAACAAAACTAATGCATTGGGTATGATTGTCATAAATCTCTAGATGTATTATGAAAAGGTTTTTGTTTTTTACAATACTAGTGTTTAGGGGCACCTGGGTGGCTCCGTCAGTTAAATTAAGCGTCTGCCTTCAACTTGGGTCATGGTCCCAGGGTCCTGGGATCAAGCCCCATGTCCGGCTCCCTGCTCAGCAAGGAGCCTGCTTCTCCCTCTTGTCCTACACTTGTGCTCTCTGTCGCTGTCCCTGTCTCTCTCTCTCTCAAATAAATAAAATCTTAAAAAAAAAAAGCAAACAATACTAGTGTCTATATTACAGAAGTTTTTGTCCAAAAAAAAAAAATTCCACTAAAACTCTATGCCATCAGAAAAGCTATTTGTTTAATTGAGAGGTTATCTCATCCAGTGTTTCTCAATGAAAGGTACTTGTTGTCTAGTGTGACATAGATTTATTTGTAACAATTATTGAAGTTTTAAATATATGCCTATAAATATAACTGGTTTTAGAAAGGTAAAAATTCTATTTTTAGCAAAGATGGCTTTATATTTTTTGATGGACTGATTGGTAGAATATAAGATATAAAAACTGAGAAATAGCCCAGAGACTACACAATCTACTGACAAGACTAATTTATTAAGTTAACCACTTATTTATTTATTCACCAAACATTTATTAAGTGTGTACTTTGTGCTAAGTAATGTGCAAGATGATTTTTTACATCAGTCCTTGAAGGCAAACCCTTCTTCCCTACGCAGATAACTCACTCATATTCCACATTTTAATTATCAATGATTTGGTTGTGTTATATGAGTATAATCCTCCTTTTCCTTCATAGTTTGAAATCTCTCAAATAGAATATAAAAACAACACTAAAATAAATCAAGTTGCAGGGCTAACTGGTTATGAAGATTTGACATTCTGTTGATATTATAAGAACTTGATCTGCATTAGTAGGAATAGGTCCAAATTTTGTCTGGCCCAAAGTTTATACAATTTTTAGTCTTTCTAAGCTTGTCACCTTCAGAGTAAGTCCATCTCTGTACATCACTCCTTTCCTCATTTAGAAACAGACTGATTCGAAATAAAGAAGAAATAAACATGACTTTTACGTCTTGTAAAAGAGAGAATAAGTCTGATCCAGATCTGAACAATGCTTAGATTATTGCAAAGACTACATGGTACCCTGAGGTGTTGGGGGAAAACAGCCAATGAATCCAGGCAGAAGCCCATCCATTTGGCAAATAATTGGTTTGTCCAGTGGAGGCAGCTGCTTCCCTACCCTTCTGGCTGAAATCTACTGGAAAAAGGTCCCTACGGATGAAAAGGAGGACAAAAATATGGGTGATACAGGAAAAATCTAACAAAATAAGTACCTAAAGCCAAGAGAAAAGCAGTTTATAACGGTTTATAACAGCCTGTTTAGGGAACTTGGGCCCAGATCTGTTCAGAGAAATGCCAGTTACCTTGTCTTCCTTCAAATGTGTTTTCTACTTTTTCTGAGCTAGTACTTAAGAGTATTTAACCATGAGGTCTCTTTCAATATTCCAAGGTAAGAAGGAAAGCTTTTCCTGCAGTGACTCAGTCATGGATAAAATTGCTCAGCAAGTAGGAAGTTCTTTGGTAGGGAAAGAGCATCCCTCATTGATCAGCTGGGCAGTTCACTTTGTCGGTGTTTATATAAAAGCCGTCATCCATACAAATTTCTCAGAAGAGTTTGTTGTAGAACCAATTAGTAAGTTGAACAAATGAGTGAATGAATGCCTAGACTCTGTAATGTTCATTGTGCTGTTTTATGTATGACTAGGTGATTCTGAGAATGATAAAAATTATTTTTACTTTTCTAGAGCCATGATATTATGCCAGAAAAAAGTTTTGTTAACTATCTGGTCAAAAAAATTACTTGCGGTTACTTCAATGGGAGGGAAGACCTCTTTTCTAGGGAGAACAGAGGAATGTCCCAAGAATGTGTGTCTCTGGATAGAAAAACAATGATCTAAAGAAGCAAATTAAAAACAAACAAACAAACAACAAACCAAAAAACACAGCGTATCAAATCTAAGTTTGATTCTCAGTGGTGCTTAACCTTGGATTCAGACACATCTAAAAATGTTTGGATGCATATGTTCCAAACAGACCAAAGATCTATTGGTATAAAAGGGCTAAGAACCTCTGTGAGCAATTCATTCTATAAAAAGACATAGTTGAAATACAAGTGTTAGTGATTAGAGATCTCACCCAATTCTTCTCTTTCTGGTCACAGGATAAGATAACATGCATGTGATTGGCTTTACTAATGGAATGTGAGTGGCAGTAATGTCTGTCAATTCCTGCCGAAAATCTGTGCGAGTCCATCTGCAACTGGCCTCATTCCCCACCTTACCTCAGCCTTCAGGAAGCCTATGTGGAGAGGCAGGTTCTGACTCTCAGCTCCGTGGATGACCAGTGAGCAAATCCTCCTTGCTGGTTAGCTGGTTGAGTCTTATCAGTGAGCATATCCTGAAGGAAAAGGCACAGGAAATCTCAGTGTGAGATGTGCCCTAACCCTCAGGGCCTTGAAAACTACAGAAGAATGGTGGGTGGTGCACCACCGGGCCAGGCAGGAACAGAACTGGGAATCCCAGTAGAGAAAAGAATATGGATTACACTCCTTTAGGGTTCCTAAAACTCTTAGGGTGTACTTTAAATAGGGCTAGACACGCCTTAGTTTCGGCAAGTCAGAGTTCCAGAGCAACATATTTACTGATGATGTGACCCGATTATTTACTCTCCCTTCAGGGGCTTGGGATGCCAGGAAAAGCCTGGTTACTCCTCTCAATTTCAATTGCTGCCTCAGATATTTTTGTTTTCTTGTGAATGCATCTGCTCATTTCTTCTTTTCTTAGCTATGATCATGCCAGAAGCCATAGCATCATATATAGGTTTTGGAATTCTTTTCTGGTAAAGACAGGGTATGTTTGATATATTTTGATCATTTTGATGGTTACATAATAATGTGAGTTTATTTTATTTATTTTTAATTAATTAATTTATTTATTAGAGAGAGAGAGAGATCATGAGCAGGGGGAAGGGTAGAGGGAGAAGCAGACTCCCCTCTGAGCAGGGAGCACCATGTCGGACTCAATGGCAGGACCCTGGGTTCATGACCTGAGCCAAATGCAGATGCTTAACCGACTGAACCACCCGGGCGCCCAGTAATGTAAGTTTAAATACTTAATTCTAACCAAAAAAAAAAAAAAAAAAGATATGAAATAAGAGTAAAAAAAAATGTAAAATTGATTCAACTTCAGTTGGCCCCAAATTTGAGCTTCCCAAAACAATAATTCAGCACTGTCAACTCGGAGTCTCAGAAGCTGCTCCAAGTCTCTGAGAGCTTCAATATACTGCATATTTCAGAAGAAATAAGAGGCAAAATAAAATCATGAATTAACACAGCTTCATAGCTTTCTATAAGCCATTATAAGTATATAATCAATAAACATTTTTAATTCATCCTATAATTCTGCTTAAAAAATCTAAATGATCTAGTTGAACACAATGTAGTTTAATAATTTTACTACAGTTTATTAATACTTTAAGTATGTCTTCAATTAAATAGTTTCAAGTGTTTGATTCTTCAAATTGTTTAAGATTATTTTTCTCATCTCCTAGTAAATTAAACTTATTCTTTTAGGAGCTGAAGAAATTTTGGATCCACCTTGATATTAATGTTGAAAGTGTCTCATTGGAAGAAAATATCCTTTGGCTCTGCTAAAATCTTGAGTTCTTCTCATTAGCTTTTTTTTTTTCCTTCCCTAAATGATTTTTTTCCGTGTCTGCATTAATGCAAAGTCCCCCCTTAGTATTTTGAAATGGCTTTAACAATAAGAATTACTATTCCTATGCTATGGAAATATATAGCATGCATATTGCTATGTGCTCTGCCATGGAAAAATATGGTATGCACATTGAAGCTACCTGTAAATTAAGTTCTTGAAAAGTCTTAATTTCTATTTCTATGCAAATCCAAGGTCAGTACTGAGAGATTTGTTGCTACAAGGAAGATCTGGGAATCCTAACCTTCATGTGATAAGTCCAAATGGTAAACTTCATGAAGTCTTTCATGTCTTAATGAATAAAGTATAATAGAAACATCCTTTGGTTTCATTATAAATTCCTGGGAACACCAGGCAAGCCAACCTGAAAAGAAGCAGAAATGAGCAGCAACAGAGTTAGAGAAACACAGCAGAAGCTCTGATCAAATTGTACCTGAAGCTTGAAGTGTCTGTCTGTATTTCAGTTTGATGGGCCAGTAAATCCCATTTTCCTGAGTTGAATCATCTGTTACCTGACACTGAAAGCATGATAACCCATTCATTCAAAGACTAATTCTTTAATGCTTTTATTAATTTGTAAATGCAGTAAACTTTGAGTAATTGATGATTAAACAGCATTTAATTTATATATCCACAAATTCTATATATATGCAATGAGAGTTTGTCAATCAGAAATTCCATCAATTACACAAGTGGTACGTAATGTGTCAGTCATTTTGACATTTTTGTTTAAATGAGTTTTTAGTAAATTTAGTAGATCTAATAATAAAGTACAAAAATATAAAATTAAGCATTTTTAAGTTAATTAAACAACCTGACCAAAAACCGACAAAAGAGGTAAAGTTGTGAAGAGGTAATCACTATAGAAATGCTAATTAAAATAATGATGGTTTGAAGTAGCTTATTACACTGCCCCAAAATATGAATATTTGACTGTGATACAGAAACTGAGCATTGCCTTATACAGCAGGCTGGGCATAAATTGATACTAATTTTCTGCAGAATAAATTGAAAAGTTGGGTCAAAAATACTAAGAATTTTTTTTTCAGTGATTTGACTTCTAAAATTTATCCTATTGGAATAATTGACTAGTGTACAAAGATATGTACAAATATGTTAATATAACTTATTTTGTATAATAGAAAATATATTTAACTATATCAAAAATTAGGATTTAGCTTAAAAAATATGTAACAGATTATAATAATTCACAAAACTAAAAGAAGTTCCTTTTATCTGGGGCATAGTGTTCCCAAATGAAGATAGAAAAGAAACTCGAGGAGTGGGTTGAATCTAGCTGGAGAGAACTTTGTATACTGTGGAGTTGAGACTTATCCTAAGGACAATGTTAAGGTGTTTTAAGGAGTCAATCACAGGACTGACATGATCATGTGTGCATTTTTTTTTTCAACTCACTCTAGCCATTGGCAGGAAAATGAATTGTAGGCTATATGTTTGTCATTGGACAAAAGTGTCAGGGGAAAAAATAATCTATCCCATTTAAAAATAATATTTTTAAAACTATTCAACTATTTAACAGTAATCATTTGTTAAGCACATAGTTTATGTTATGTGGGATAACTGACATAAACAACCTAAGACCTCCCATGTTAACATGTACATTGGTTAAAATTGATTATTTCAACTGTTCCTGTAAGTCTCAATACAGAAGGTAATAGCAGTTCAGCTATATTTGGGCAGATTTTTTCTATTTTGTCATCTTATAATCAATGATCTATGCTATATGATATGTAAATGATAAAGTTTTGGTATGTATGAAAATAATTTTGTATTATAATAATCTAAACCTTTCAAAAAAGTAATTTACTATGTTTATAGGTGCATTAGGTATATATTATAGGAGATTAATGCAGATATGATACATTTGGATGGATTCTAAAGTGTTTCTTCTGGGTTGCAGTAGTAATGAGTTGTGTAGACATAAAAACTAGAAATTAAAAATAGAAGGAGGGAGAGAAGGAAAGGGAGAAAGGAAGGAAGGAAGGAAGGAAGGAAGGGAGGGAGGGAAGGCGGAAGGAAGCCAACATGGATAGCCACAATTGGTATATGAAATCTGGTTCTTAACAGTTATAACTCTGGATTCTTCTCAATTCCACTGAAAAGCAATCTTTGGCTCTTGTGTGACATAATTATCCCTCAGTTACTTTACAGTTGATAACAAGAAAGAAGCACGAGAGACAAGTATTAGTAGAAATGGACATGTCTAGTTTTGGTGGACATGTGGCCAGTTAATATATGTCTCCTTTAGTTTTGGAAGCAGATTTCTCAGTTGATAGGTGATATAATTCCTTAAAATCCTAAGCATTTCTGTCCTTGCTTTTGCTCTCAACATATTTAATCATTTCCACATGAGGATTTACTTTGTAGGAACTGACTAAATGGGACATATCAAGGAAATTCGTGCAAAATTATAGCTTTTTACCCACAGTATTAAATACAACTTGATTTTTATGGATGCATATGGAAGATTTTCTCACTGAAGACATGAAAAGTTGCAGATCACCACATCTTCACTTGCTCAGTTTTCTAGAAGGCTAAAATATCACAAGATTAATAAATTGGAGACATTTTCAAGGAAGGCCTTGGGCCTTAAAAGTGAACTTCCCCTGTACTCCTTTGCTTATACTTAGATTGTTCAGTTTTCTGGGCATTAGCAAATGCTAGGTAGGAGGTCTCTTTTGGAGTATCTGGACCAGCTGCATCTTATCCAGGGTCCAGATCTTAGTCCAGTAAATACACAGGACATTGGGACACCTGGGTGGCTCAGTCTTTAAGCGTCTGCTCTCGGCCTGCGATCGAGCCCCGCATCGGGCTCCCTGCTCCGCGGGAAGCCTGCGTCTCCCTCTCCCACTCCCCCTGCTTGTGTTCCCGCTGCGTCTCCCACTCCCACTCCCCCTGCTCATGTTCCCGCTAGTTGTCTCTCTCTCTGTGTCAAATAAATAAATAAAATCTAAAAAAAAATAATACGCAGGACATTGAATTCAAGCACAAATTCTCATTACTACTAAAGTGGGTTAAGACTGAAGTGAATGAAAATCTGGCCATTAAAAGTGTATGCGGAGACTTTCAACTTTAGGAATAAGTTGTGCAATATTTACCACAGTCGTTAACTTGGAAACTTAATCGCTGAATATGATGGTTTCAAGTCAGTGCAGCTTTTGCTGATATTAAGATATACCCTTAGGGATATACGACCTGTTCCTAGAGTTCAAGCTCAGGCCACAGGAACATTAATTTTCCTGTATTTTTATAGAGGATATAGGATCAGGAAGTCACCAAGATGTTTTAGAACAGGGAGTATATGACTATGTCTCCCAGATTTAGAACCACAGCATACTATCTGGGAGATCACTGGAGAGGGGCTTTATGAAGCTGAAGTCCTTAACCCAATAGCTGAATGCTTGGATCTTGTCTGATAGCATTTCACTTAAGGACTTTCAAATATAAAATATTGGATAATAGTAAAAGCTGACTAATAAACTTGAACTTATTTCAAAGATTGCTAACCTACACCATTTTTTAAAAAGATTTTATTTATTTATTTGACAGAGAGAGACACAGTGAGAGAGGGAACACAAGCAGGAGGAGTGGGAGAGGGAGAAGCAGGCTTCCCGCGGAGCAGGGAGCCCGATGCGGGGCTCGATCCCAGGACCCTGGGATCATGACCTGAGCCGAAGGCAGACGCTTAACCATCTGAGCCACCCAGGCGCCCCTAGCCTAGACCATTTTTTGAGATACTGATCGTTTAAATGAAGCCAAGCCTTGAACAAAAAATAAAGACTTATATCAAACTTTGGAAATTAAACAGATAGATGACAGATAGATCTTTCAAACAGAAGACATAGTGTTCAGTTGTTTTCTCTTTTCAAGACCTTTTCCCTGCTTTCATGACCTGATTTTATCCCCTGGTGCCCCTTCTCCTTGCTGAGACTCTCTTTCTACAAGTACACTTCACTTATAAATATTTATTTATAATCTCAGCATAGTTCTGGCACTGAGGATATAACCATAAAGAAAAACACACAAGATCTCTGACATCATGCCACTAATTTTATATGGAGAGACAGACAACAAGAATAAATAAGTAAACACGTAAATAAAATTAATTCAGTAAGTGATGACAATTATTTAAAAAATAAAACACAGCAATTGGTCAGAGTAAGTCTGTGAGAAGGGAGAGAACATTTGGCTTTATAATGTAGGGGTAACATGATATTCTCTTCCTTCCGTTCTTTCTCATTTCATCTTTTGTGTTTGGTTTGTCTTCACTGTACTTAGTATTTTGCTTTTTATATTTTATGTATTCAAGAAAGAATTATCAATGAATGTATGTGATCAGTTCACTAAATGCAAGTTTTCATTTTCTCTCTTATTTTTGTAACGTTCCTGAGCAGACCTGGAAAAAAAAAAAAACAGAGGAAGCTTTACAATATATGTTATATTCACTGGTTGAAGGAAAATACTATTAAGCGTTTGGGCTCCCCCCCTCACATAGCCCAAATAAAGGAGTAAATGATGAAAAAGCAATTTAAGACAAAAGGAGATATTACAAACTGTACTAAGACAGAGAAAATGTTCCTTAAATGAGCTTAGCATTTGGGAACAGTATTGAGTTGATGCTTTTACTATCTAAAGCTGTGCATCAATATCTGCTGTAGGGTGTAAATGTTCTACTCCAGAAGAAATTAGCACAAACATCTAAAAACATGTGACCATAGCACAGAAATGTAGAAACATAAAAGAACACCAAAGTCTCTACAAAAACAATTCCTGCATTTTAAACAGGCATAATATTTCTAATCCTCCAAAATCTAAGGGTTGTTTTATCTGTTTGTTCATTGTATCTGATATACAGTAAAATGCTGCCTGGGGTTCCACACTCATCTCCCGCAAGGACAGTAGCAAGGCCCTTGCTCTGAAATGTCATCTAAACTCACCCCAGCTCTCCATGCTTGGGTTCTCTCCTTTCATCCAAGCAATAGCTATAGCTTTTTCCCACACCCCCAGCCTGGCCCATCATAGGGACCATTTGCTGAAGACCTCATACTCTGGGAGCAGAGAGCTTGTGTTAAATGATCAAGGCTCTAACCCTTAGTTCTTGTGTGACTTTGAGTAAACTGCTTAAACATATGTCTAGTCTTCCTCTTCATATGACCTAAATAATAACAGAACCTAGTATCAGGTTGTTGTGAGAATTAAACTAGTTAATGCATATAAACGCCTTAGAACAATGCTTCACACACACACACACACACACACACACACACATCTTTCCCTATAAATATGTCATCATATCATCATCATCATCATCATCATTGTCGTCATTTATTTGGCTTTCATCAACACCACTCTGTTTTATTTTTTAATCTAGTGAGAACCCAGGTGGAGGAAACTGGATCATTATCAGGTATCAATATTTGGAGAATGGACCAGGAAAGTTGAAAAATAAGACTGGAACTAAAAATTCGGGCTCAAAAACACAACTAGCAGATTTAGTTAGGCCAGGGAACATAAGAAGTACATGGTCAGAGATTTTGACCTTGGCCATGGGGAGAGTTACTATGGCGTAGAATCCAGCTGTACATGGAAAATTTCACACAGACTAAATTTGCAACAGTAATGTGGGATGACCCGCAGTAGACTTGATCTGAGCATGGTTATGGGTTATGTCAGAGCCAGCCAGCAAGTGGACTGGCCACCAGGGGTGCCAGAGGGATACCAGAGGCTCACTGAAGTGCCGGCAGGATTGCCCTGATTTTCTTTCCTGGGGGGATGCCCTAACTCTGGTTTCCCTAGGCTTAATGAATAAAATCAGTGGGTTAGAGAAGAAAAACTTTCTTTCCAAACCTGATGCTGCCTGGTGGGAGAGGCCAACCTGTCTCCCACTTGGCCAGCATCTGGGGTGCGTCCTCTCCAGGTGAAATGCAGCTATGTTTCTGCGGGCCTCTGTCCAGGTTTCGTGAAACCTGAAGTTTGCTCACTTCTGTGGGTTCTCTTAAAGAATCCAAACTTATAAACACAGAAGTATGTACAGAAGTGAATATTAACTTTGAATGAAGAAAGAGATTACCACAAATTTCAAATTTTAAAAGGCCGGCAGTTACCTCAAACATCACAGAAATCCCCAAACATACAAAATATTTCTTGTTAAATAACGACCTGCCATCTCTATAACAATTCCTCTCCATTTTCTTCCATATTTATTGATTGCCTCTTTCTGTAACAAAAAATCTGATATTATTTTATAGAGATAATAGAATAATTTTGCCATTCTTCTAGCATACTTATTTATAAATAAAAAACGTGCTCTTATTTTGCTAGTTTGGGAATATAAGTTTCACATTTACAACTTGTGGTATAATGTCATATATTTTTAAAGTTATTTTCTTTTTTTTAAGATTTTATTTATTTATTTGACACAGAGAGACACAGCAAGAGAGGGAACACAGCAGGGGGAGTGGGGGAGGGAGAAGCAGGCTTCCCGCCGAGCAGGGAGCCCGATGCGGGGCTCGATCCCAGGACCCTGGGACCATGACCTGAACCGAAGGCAGACGCTTAACAACTTAGCCACCCAGGTGCCCTAAAGTTATTTTCAATATGAGAAAATCTCTGACATGTTTTCTCATCCATGTGGTATAAGATTTAAAAGGATTTTCTTCAGTCTAAATTCTGGCTCTCTGTATTTCAAACTTAGTTTCTTCCAACTACCCTCATAGGTCTGGCTTTGGGTGCCATGAGAATGGTATGGCCTCTGATCCTGCCTTTCTATCAGAATGCCAAGGGGAATCAACACAGTTACATTCCTCCTTCTGAATGCCCAGTAATAATGCATATGCACAGAAGTGAGCTACATGCTTAATTCCAATAAACTTAAACTTGATATAATTCCAGCTCAGTTTCCCCTTTGATGAATCCCACACGAAATTCATACAAAGCCAACATTACCCAGCACAAGATTATGTGTGATGGAGAGAAGGTAACATGGGAGGAGACATTTGTCTTCTCTCAAGGCAGTTTAATCATCTACAAATTTTACAAAATATTAGACTCCCTTTCTGTAGCCTACATTGCCTCTCTGGTACATGTGGGAAGAATAAATTGGGTGTGCTTGTCTTAGTTTTCATTCTCTCTCTCTTCAAATTCTCCTCTGTTTTCAACATACTAATATCCCCCGTCCTCATCTCTACAACCCCCTTGCCCACCCACACACAGTCACACAGAGAGGCAAACCCAGTCTACTGTGTGCATGAATAGGTGTACAGGCTGCCTAATTCTGGAGCTGAGATTCTTTCTTTTTTAAGGTTTTATTTATTTATTTGTGAGAGAAAGGGAACATGTGCAGGAGGCAGGGAGAGGGAGAAGCAGACTCCCTGCTGAGCAGGGAGCCTGATGTGGGGCTCATCTCAGGACCCCCGACCATGGCCTGAGTGAAAAGACAGACCCTTAACTGACTGAGCACCCAGGTGCCTCAGGAGCTGAGAGTCTTTATTTACATGGATTTCACATTCAACATTTTACATATTCACATTTAACATTTGTTAATAAATAGGTTGATAGCTGGGCCTCCAATCTGCCTGACTTGTTCAGTTTCTCTGTATGAGTAAAAATTGAGAAAGAGAGAGAGAGAATACATCTTAACAGTTTCTTCATCTGTAGTCATAATTTCCCCCATTTAAATTAGCACAGTGAAGAATTTCTTGAAGATACTAAACCAGTTAGTCCTTGGACTTTAGGACACCTCTGTAAGATTTTCAAACTTCTCAGGTTTCTTATTAAGGTCTTCATTTGCTCTTCAGTTGTGCTTACTTACTCTTTAATTGTGAAAAGGCTTTTGCTTGATTGCTTTAAAACAATATTCTGGGAAAAATCAGGTATGGACCAACAGGACAACTCTCTTGTTATATGGACATCATTTGTTCTTTACCCATCGCTTATGAGGTAATTTGCATTTAAAAAAGCATGTGCCATAGCACAGCATATAATGTTTTTAGGAGAGAGATGAATCTATACATGGAGAAACAGATATTTGGCTTTTCAAATTGTCTCAGAGCCAGCCCTCTCACCAACACCTGGATGAGTCCTTTGAAGAAAGGTTTAAATAAGTAAAAATGGAATAGATTTTGACTAAAGTCCCTGTGTATTTTCCAAGACAAACAGGTATGCTTTAGTGCCTGCTTACCATCATACTGAGGGAAGATGAGCGACTTTTTTATTTTAGCACATTTAGATAGAATACAACAAGAATTTGTTTTATTCTTCCATACAAGAATTTGGACAGAGGAAAATGCAAACAAGGGACAGTGTATTCAACAGAGATGATGCAGCTACTCAGGAGGATGTAGTTCAGCTGCTATGAGGACTGTGATGGACAGTTTGAGGCTTCTAGAAACAGATACAGTACTCACATTTGGGGGCAGGAGGCAATGGCAAGAGAGAAAGGCAGGCACTATTGATAAATACCTCATAGTCAGTGGACAAGAAGTTCTATGTACACGAGACATTTGGTATTCCAGTAACAACAGGGTGTGAGAATTCACAATTGGAGACTAGAATCAGCAAAAATACAGACTGTTATAGTTTATTGTATAATAGACAGTTATAGATGTTGCTGATTCATGATAACTGGTCCTTCCTATTTTAAAGGAAGAGGGCTTCAAAATAACTTTTTTTAAAAGATTTATTTATTTACTTATTTACTTGGGTGGGGGGAGGAGTGCCCATGACTGGGGCAAGGGGCAGAGGGAACGCTTTCAAGCGGACTCCCTGCTGAGGGTGGAGCCCCACATGGGGCTCGATCTCACGACCTATGAGATCATGACCTGAGCTGAGACCAGGATTTGGATGCTCAACCAACTGAGCCATCCAGGTGCTCCCAAAATAACTTTTCTACCATGTGCAGGAGGTCAAGGTTTGACTTCTTCTGTAAACTCCAAGCTCACTATAGCCCCAAGAACACAATGGGGGCTTACGACATAATTGTGGATTGGTGAATAAATATAGGTCATAAAGTTATTTCTAAATTTACCCTTCAATTTCTTCTTATTCATAATATATACATAGAATACTTAATTTAAACTATGAAAGACTGTTTAAATTGGAATATAATTATGTGTCATTTTAGTTAACTGAAGAGACCCTATTGAATGACTCACATACTCATGAACGAAATATTCAAAAATAGGTTCTAACTTTAGATAACTTGTGAACTAGACGTACTTTTTCTTTTCAGATTGCAGTGACTATTTCTTTTTTCTTTTTTCTTTTTTTTTACCATCAAGGAAATATTTTCCACACAATGTACCTCATGCTTGTCCTTTCTGACCTTCTTTTTGATACAGATAAAATTATTAAAAGATATCCATTATTATTTTTTTTAAAAAGTAGTAGTTATGGGCTTATAAGGGGTTAAGATCTCAATTCACCTACAGAAAGTATTTTCAACTTATTAAGAAAAAAATATAAAAGAAAGAAAACAGCCTTAACTGATAAAATAATTGAAGTTATAAGTGTACTCTAACTGCAGTAAACCCATAGCCCAACATCCCCTCAACAGGTGATTATGTCTTTTACTTGCTCATTACTACATTCTGGAAATAATATTTGAATAGCTAATATCTTACAGGTCTATTAGTGTCCCGTAGTCACTCAATGGGATCACACACACACATATTTCACAGTAAGTGAGCACTAAATGCTCTGACAATGGCTGATAGTCATGAGCACTCTGGCTTCCCCTGGGTTATGTATGAAATCTTT
Source organism: Callorhinus ursinus (assembly GCF_003265705.2). Lineage (NCBI taxonomy): Eukaryota > Metazoa > Chordata > Mammalia > Carnivora > Otariidae > Callorhinus > Callorhinus ursinus. Next base: position 11,144,371 of record NW_027397073.1, on the reverse strand, counting down.
ACAAAATAGTTTTATAATATAAGCAGGGGCACCTGGGTGGCTCAGTCATTAAGCGTCTGCCTTCGGTTCAGGTCATGATCCCAGGGTCCTGGGATCGAGCCCCGCATGGGGCTCCCTGCTCGGTGGGAAGCCTGCTTCTCCCTCTCCCACTGCCCCTGCTTGTGTTCCCTCTCTTGCTGTGTCTCTCTCTGTCAAACAAATAAATAAAATCTTCAAAAAAAAATATAAGCAAATTCTCTTAGATGGGTAGGGATTCGTAGAAAAGTTTTTATGTCTAGCTTAATGAAAATATGTTGTTATCTTTTTATTTATTTTGAAACGTTTTCTATAGAGGCAAAGATTTCAGAATGTAATCTAAATGTCTGGGAGAAGAATGCAACTAAATAATCACCAACTTTTGGACTTGCCTTTTGTTCCCCGGTTTGGTGAGTCATCACACTGCGCTGGTCAGTTAGGGTATTTTTCCTTAAGATTCTACAGATCTTAAATTCCTTCAAATGGAGAACTGTGGCAACTCAGGAGTTAACAAAACGATGCTTATTGCTTCCCCTGAAACATGACTTAATCAGTGTGGATATAAATAAAAGATTGATAAAATGAAGCCTTTGTGATACCATTAGATCCAGTTTTCAATACACACTTTTAGTTGCATTCTGGGAAAAAAGATTATATAAGGATATAATGTATAATATGATAACTCAAATGTCAAAATATCTTCCCATAAATAGTCAATAATAGTGATAGTAATTATAAACCATTGTTTTATAATGGTTTATAATTATATTATTTTCCTTCCCATTAAGAGTTTCAAAGTGTTTCACTGATTGATAGATGGATAATAATGTTGAGCTGTGTGTAGTGTCTACATGGCAAGAATTTGAAATGGCAATGTGCAAATGGCAAATGGCAATAAACCCTGGAGAGAACAGAAAGGATCATGCTCACCTTCCTGAGTATATTTGTATATTCATCAATGTTTTTCCTACATCCAGTGACTTTTGCTCTGCTCTTTTCCTCTAAAAAATATGATAAATATAACAGCTCTAAAAAAAATCTGTGTACAAGAAATACCTGTAATTGTAAATGTTTCTCTGGAGAGGTGCAGAGATGCACTCACAGAAAGTTGCTACTTACTGTTTCTTTATTTCCATTGGTGTTTGCTTTTGTTTATAGTATTTGTAACCCAAATCACAATTATAGTTTGGAAATATTTTCTTAATGTGTATATCCTTCAAATTAGCATCAATGGGTTATTCATAGACCTCAAAAGGACCCTAAAATATATCTTCTAGCTGATTGTTAATATTTATATCATTTTACTAAAACTATCACATTAGCCATGAGACCTAAAATGTGATTATTTCTTTAAAAATATTTTCTTCACTAAAAATCACAATAATGGCAAAATGACTGAGTTTGTACATTATATTTAAAATCGATCTTCAAAGTCATTTGATCTCTGAAGTGAGCAAAGGGAAAGAAACCTACAAAATGGTACAGTCTGTGGGCTGTGTTGATAAATCCAACAAAAAGAGTCTTGGGAAATAAAAGACCGCCTTTATGCATTGCCTGATTTTGGCCAGATCTTTTTGTGCCTGTTCATACATTTAAACCATCTTAAAAATGATGCTTCTTATTATAAATATTTTATAAAAAGGACAGGGAAAATATTAGTAGTTAGAAAAGCTGGATATTTCTTTGACCATCTGTGTTATATACTGTATGTGTGACTCATCCCGTACCCAGCTTATATTTTCATAATTGGCCCTTTAATCTAAATACCAAATGATCAACCATGGATGCCAGCTTGACTGGGATGAGAATTACAAGCATATGTACAGTACCTCGGGTTATTATTGTCAGAACACTACAAAATATGTTTGTGACTCTTGTATATAATTACACCCTGGACTCATTATAGCTAGTAATAACGCAGTCTTTTATTCAAGTCAGGATTATTCTGGACCCAGTGTAAATGTTGCTCAGCTATATTAAGTCATTCAGAACATAGATGACACTGCTGAAGGTTGTTTGGGAACAATCACAACTAAATTGGCAGAGTCAATAGCACAGGAGAGCTGAATCCAAATGCCGGGTAGAGAAAGGAAAATGCACTCAGTAGCTTTACCTGGTTAGTAACAGAACTCATCACAATGTACTCTTATTTTTCTTTCCACATATAGAGACACTTCCTGTGCAGCTGAGGTCTAATGGTTGATGTTATTTATCTCAAAAATATGATGTAGTAAACATTTGGTTACAACAGTGATCTAGAAACAACAATAAACAAAAACTCCCACCATCTAGATTTTGAATGAATTTACTATAGACGTGTTTGGTAGGATAGAATGCAAAACTGAAATTCTTTAATTATTTGAATCATCTCCAATTGCCAATTTCAAAGTAACAGAAAGGGCTAAATTACTGATTCTTCTGATAAGTTCGAGTGCCCTGCAACCCAATCTCCATTATGATCTATTTCTACTTTATAGGTCTTTGTTCTTGCTCTGCTTTATTTTTATTTCATGATTGGCTTATCTCTGTTCACATGACACTTCCTCAAAGGCTGCCTCCCTGGCACACTTTTTAAAACATCCTTCTGCAAATTACCAGCCTCAAGTATACCACATTGTTTACTTTCTTTATACTATTTATCTATCTGTCTATCATCTATCTATCCATCCATCATTTATGAAATTTATCTATTTATTTAAATACTTACTAGTTTGGTCTTCCTACACTATAATTTAAGGTCCTTTATATAAAGGCAGGGATCCCTTTTGTCTTGATCACAACTTTTGTGATCACAATATTCCCAAGACTTAGCGTGGGGCTACGCATATAGTGATTCCTCAAAAAAATACATTGTTAAATGAATAAATGCTTGAATAAAAAAACAAACATTTGAAGAAAATTGCTTAATCCTAAACAGCTGGGTTGACTTTATTGTTGTTATGGTGATAGATAATGTATTAATTCCTATTAAGTTAGCTCTAAGTGAATCCCTTATCTCTAGATCTACATATTGAACATTTTGGGAATTTTTACAAAACTGTATATTATTGCTGTGTTAATAAAAGTATTTTATTGTTTTGAACCAGACAGGGACAGTAAAAAAAAAAAAATTATCCTTTAAATTTATTCTTGTAATTCAAGAAAGGTTTCCTGACTTTTTTTTTTTTACTTGAAAAAAAAGGGGTGTGGGATGAATTTAATGCTAGTTCAGCTTCCTGATCAATTTCCTCATGGCATTTAATTTTATCCCACAGTCTATAATATTGTGGTTCTTGCTAATCTTCATACCCAGAACCCCAGGAGATAATCCATTTGATGGGTCACCTTTGATGGTTCTTGGATCTGATTATCAACAAATGATGATGATATTGTTTTAAATAAAATATTTTTTAGATCCCCTTCATATTTTATAGGTCATTTCTCAGAGTATCATTAAAAAATCTTTAGTTATTCTTGAAAAGCCTATCTTATAAAACAAACAGTGAAATGATACTATCTCAAAAAATTAGGGTTGAAAGAGACCCTAGCCATCTGGACTGCTTTCCCGATGGGAAAATGAATGTCCAGTATTATTTCATAAATTGTTCTAAGTCACAGAGATGGCTAGTGAGAATTCAGGGTGAATACTCCGGAGTATCATGTTCTTTTCATTAAAATATTACACTGGTTTTAAATTATTACTTTAAGTAATACATCTTCTGTGGAGTATTATTTACTCGAGAGAGAGAGAGAGAGAAGTACAGAAATAGGACAAAAGCTTCGAGCATTTTTGCAAAAGTATCTTCCTCCTTTGAGTTTTATGACTTTGTATATGATACTTGGATTACCTGCTCTATCATGTGCATTCAGAAGTCTTTTATTAATCCTGGAAAACATTATTCAGTCATGACCATTGTAGTTTTGAGCATCTATCCTTCATCCAACTAGAGTTATAACAATTTAGAATGAATTTATGTATACCTCTCACATACTATAATTGCAGTATTACTTATAATTTAGTATACACAATGGTCCAAACATCTCCAAATATATTGATATTTATAGAGCAGAAGCAGTAACTGGTGTAATATTATATCTCCACTTAGTGCCCAGCAGAATTACAGGAAATTACAAAAAGTTATAGAAAAAATGCATGACTTGTGGGAGAGATCTGATTCTGTCACCCTCTAATCATAAATGTATTCAGTATAGTTAGTTTTTCCCCCGCATTTGAATGGAAAGGTGGGTGGGGTCCACGGGTCTACTGGTCGATCTTTTGTAATGAAACATTCTGCTGCCATTTTAAGTCACAGAACACAGTCTCAAATCAGTAATTTTAATGCTTAACAAGGATACAAACTCAGAAGCCATTTTAAACTCGAGGCTTTACCTATCTCCAAGTTGCACCTACCTTCAAAACAGCTAGCTTTTAGAAAAGTGGGGTGTGGTGAGCATGTTCTCTTCTCTGTCTGAGCCTCAATTTTCCCCTCCGTATCTTGACAGCCCCCAAATTTCCAGGGGTTGGAACAAATGGGATGGAGAAGGAGGAGGGTTTTTCCTGACAAGCCCTGACTTGGGAAGCTGGCATCAATTTGCTGTGAACCTTGGCAATGTTTAAGTTGAATTTTTCTCTAGTGGTCATGATGGTGGGTGGCTTGGAGTCCACCGAGTTGCTGTCCTTCCCAAGAGGCAAATCACACTCTTTTCTGGTTGGTTGATGAAACACCTCTCCCCCCTCCCACTAGATTTAGGAAACTCTTGGTCCACTACCATCATCCCTCTGCTGAGGTCCCCTCAGTGCTCCATGCAGCATGTTTAGACTGAGACTCAGACACACGAACTCGCTCTTCTTCCCATGTGACTTCTACCTGATCCTTGAGAAAGGCTCACATGTCCCTTGTTCCAACAAATTCTGGAAATACAGTTGCTTCCCCAACTTCAGTTTTCTCCATTTATGTCACAGACAAGTTCAAACAAACTTTTATACTTCGAATTTCTCAGTACAGACTGAACAATAGGGCAAAGTGTCTAACTGTAGGCAGCTCAGGTGAAGTGGCCCAGTGATTTCATCGCCTCTCCTCTCTCCTGACTCAAGAAGGTAGGATGGGGTTCTCATTCAGCTCTCTCCAACAACATCCCTTCCCTTATTTTATTAAAATTTGCTGTGAATTGTGTAAGACTGTTGAATCACAGACCTGTACCTCTGAAACAAATAATACATTATATGTTAAAAAAAAAAAAGAAGATAACAGGAAGGGAAAAATGAAGGGGGGAAATCAGAGCAGGAGACAAACCATGAGAGACTATGGACTCTGAGAAACAGAGGGTTCTGGAGGGGAGCAGGTTGGGGGGATGGGTTAGCTTGGTGAGGGGTATTAAAGAGGGCACATACTGCATGGAGCACTGGGTGTTATACGCAAACAATGAATCATGGATCACTACATCAAAAACTAATGATGTAATATATGGTGATTAACATAACATAATAAAAAAAAAAGAAAAAAAAATCATCTCCTGGGACCATTTCTCTCCACATGTGGGGCTGGGAGATGGTACTCCATGAATCAGTCTTCATGGTGATGGGACTTACTGTCCATGTGCTCTCCAAAATATTCTACATGAAGTTTTTTCAAGATCTTAACTCCTTACGCCATCTGTATGATGCCAGTGATACATCTGCATACCTGTAATATCAACTATAGAACTGATTTTCTAACAAATTCTGTTAAAATTTTCTTTATAAAATCTAACACTTCTTATAGTCTTTTCTTCCCCCACCTATTATTTAGGCCTCAATCCAGATTTCCAGTTTGACAGCCTATGACATTAGCATAGTCTAGGCATAAATATGTAACATAATACATATTTATTCAATAAATAAATTATTACATGAATAAGTGTTGAATAAAGTGATATTTAGGATGCTGATGGCTCTCAGCAGAAGAAATAAGACTGAGTTATCTACTTATTTCTGGGGAAGAATAAATAGATTTAGAAGGAAATAAAATTTACTGAGAAATCCTAGGGTATAAAATGTTGGGTTGCTAAAAAGTATTTTATGGATTATTTATTTATACATAAAATGTAAGTATTCTCTTTTATTCATGAGGTTGAAACTAAATTCTCAAGTGGTGTACTCCCAAATTATCTATCAAGTAACAAGCATATAAACCCTTTTAAAGGCCTTCGTTTAAATTGCTATTAAGATATCTCAGAGGCAATTGATACTGAATGTAGCAAGGATTTATTTATTTATTTTTAAAAGATTTTATTTATTTATTTGACAGAGAGCGACGCAGCAAAAGAGGGAACACAAGCAGGGGGAGTGGGAGAGGGAGAAGCAGGCTTCCTGTGGAGCAGGGAGCCCGATGTGGGGCTCGATCCCAGGACCCTGAGATCACGACCTGAGCCGAAGGCGGATGCTCAATGACTGAGCCACCCAGGTGCCCCTGTAGCAAGGATTTAATGAGAATATAACAATCAAGTTATCATTTTCTGCTGTTACCCAAAGCATAGTTTTTATTTATTTGTTTGAGCTATATTATATTTATCAAACTCAATACTGTTCAGAGGCTCTGGAATATTTGACTTATTTTCTAATGCCTTATCCCTTATTACTGAGGAAGGAAGAGGAGGAGAAGGAAGATGAGCAAGAGGACATTTTACTTTTTCGACCCCTCAGGTGTGTTTCTGTTCCTTGCACCAGCCTGAGAAACAAAAAAATTATTGATTATTAGTCATCCTCAAGAAAAGAATAAGTTACACTTAATAGAAAATAATTGTATTGATGTGGGGGATGGAGGTGAGGTGTGAAATTGTGAGGAAGATCTCCTGTTTTAAACTAGAATAAAATATTTTTCCCTTAAACTTTTTTTTCTCACTTAGGTTAGTTTGGATAGAAGAATTTTAGACACCCCAGGAAAATCTTCAATGACCCCACAGTTGTGAAGGACCAGTCTCTTGTAGAGGAAAGTATCAGAACTAAGGCCAGCATGAAGGTATCAAAATAAAGGTGAACCAAAAAGGATGGGTGGAATAAATGACAAAAAAAAGTCTTAAAATTTTACTCAGAATTAACTGGGGCATTTCATAATAGAGATCGACTCAACAAAAGGTGGTAAAGGTACATTTAAGTGCTCATCCTTTTGAGGACTGAGGATAAAGTAATGACATTAAGAGGAAAGAGAAACTTCGTAGATCTTTAAAGGCATCTTGTAAAGATTGTTCTGTGGAAAATTCATAAAAAATGTACTTATCAAAATTAGAAATAAAACGAGTTTTTTGGTCAAATAAGTTTGTGAAACACTACTGTCCATTGTAGACTATTTCATATCACACATTAATATATCTTACCATGTTCCTTAAAAATAAACATACAACTATCAATATTCCATCTTAGTTAGGGTTCCCTAAGAAGCTGACCCTGATACAACAGTTCAAAGTTATGCATTTCATTTAGGAGTTGATCCCCAAGTACGCCAACAGTGGCATGGAGAAGTGACCCAGGGAAAGGAAGGAAGCCCACTTGGACCCCAGCCTGGAGCTAATTACCACCATGAACAACTGCAGCACAATCCTCCGGGAGGATACAGAGAGGCAGTGACTGTGTCTTGGAGTTCTCTCAACCAAGGGACAAGGGAACGGGGTTATTTTATTTATATGCCGTCTTTGGTTGAAGACTTCTATTGCCACCTTTGTTTGAAACTTGCTCTTAGGAGCATGTGTTGAAAAAGTTTGGGCAAGTTCCTGTGATCAGAAGTATGTCTTCACGCCATACATCATAGCTGTTCCCACTAAACAACCTTCAGCTCATGAAGGATATGGGTGTGGTACCTATAGCCTCATCTGCTGCGCACACTCTGTTCCATGAAACTTACTATGGGAAAAAGGTGCATTGGATCGTCTGAGTTCCTTTTATATCAATGACAGATGCCCAAGTTATTAGAGAAAACTAACATAAAGAATACATGTATTTTACCACAGGGACAAAGTATGTCCTGATATGTGCTTCTGGTACATCTTTTGCAAAAGCAGTATTTTTATATTGCAGTGAGAAAAATAATTTTAATGATGTTAAGCTAAAGTGCAGAGATATAATCTTTCTAAGTTCCCTGGCCATCATTTTTTTTTTTTTTAAGATTTTATTTATTTACTTGACAGAGAGACACAGTGAGAGAGGGAACACAAGCAGGGGGAGTGGGAGGGGAGAAGCAGGCTTCCCGCGGAGCAGGGAGCCCGATGAGGGGTTTGATCCCAGGACCCTGGGACCATGACCTGAGCCGAAGGTAGACGCTTAACGACTGAGCCACCCAGGAGCCCCCCCCTGGCCATCATTTTGTTCATGAAGTGGTTTCTCAAGCAGGGATAGCTTAAGTTGTATTCATTTTGTTAATAACATAGGTGATCGGGAAGAACTTAAAAACAGCCAAATAAGAAGTGTCATAAAATTTGCTGGTGTCAAATCATGCATTATCGTCTTGAAAATAAATAATTAGATTCTTGCAATCTTCAATTTTTGTTTATAATTTGTAAAAAAAAGTCAATTACTGGTTGGTTCTGAAGTTTGTGTCAATATCATGTAAAATTCATCTCAACTGTTACCTACTTGAGAAAGCTCTCCCTTAATATGGACCCAGATAGGGCTAATATCTCACCACTTTGCATTAATTCTATGCCTTCTCCATACTTTGAGACTACTATTATAGGTCTTTATAATTTATTATTTAAATCCAGTTTTCCCTGTAAATGCTGTGACGTGTATTGTTTGACTCTGTATTTCCAATATCTGTCTCAGATGTTGGTACGTATTTTGCTTAAGTGGGCAACTATTCAAAGACAACCAATGATAAACTAAAATAGACACACAGGGGTATATATAGAAAATAGATTGCCCTAATATCAAAGAAAAGTAAACCATACTCACAGATCCTGTATAAATATAAAAGGCCAGTTTTCTCTTTTAGGTCCCAGTCATGTGAGCAGTTATTAAAAATATGGCTGTGTAGTTTTAGAACAATGGGGATACCAATCCTTTCACTTTTAAAGACCAAATGATAAAGAACAAGTTGAAAAATAGAAACCACCTTTAAAAAAACACACATGATAAGCTACCGTTTTTCAATAAGGAGCTGTTTTATTCCTTAGATGAACATAAGACAAAAAAATGGACTTGAATTCTTATAGGTATAGCTGGTTAATGGAACATCTCACTAGATAAAATGTTTTTGACAGTCAATGCATAGCTCTGCTTATAAATCAATACTTTTCTTTAATTTGGTAACTTCCCATTTTATTCTCCATAGATAAATAAATATTTGACTTTGCCGCATCAAATATTTTCTCTTTTGAATGCTCTTTGATATCAAAGTTCATTATGTAGTTACCAAATATATTTTGTCACCTGAGCATTCCTCTTTGAGTAGTTTCAAGCGGGAAAATATTGCATTTATTCCAGCATTTATTCTATATAGAAATTGCAAATCACAACATAATGCATTTGGCCAGAAAGAGTCTCTAAGGAAATAATGGAAAATAGCAATAGTTTCAAAATAATCCTCAAGGCTTGCCCGGATGCCATTTGAGAGATGAAGAGGTCCATATATTGGACCAAATAGTAAATAAACTTTGCAACTATTTGACACATTATCATTTATGCATATTTACTTAAGTAAAGCTAATATTTCTGCTTTGTATGAAAACAGTGAAGCTCCATATCAGCAATATTTGGGAGAAACTAAGTTTATCCTAAAATCAGGGACTACTGTATGCAATTGAGGAAAAAACTTCTTGAAAGGCTTTCATTTGCATCTGCATATCTTCCAATTTTCATTAAAGGCATTCCTATAATTAATAAATTACTTAAATAGATCAAGGGCAGGTATTCCTAAAAATAGCAACATGTATTTCTAAAAATAACATACAAATACATTCGTCTCATATTTATAAAAATGACAACTCCTAGTTCATGTAATTTTTTTTTCTTTAACTCACTTCAAATACTGGAGTGCCTCAAAAAGAATGTACTCACTCATTAATTTATCCATTTGTTGTTACATTTAGTGATCTTTTTTTGTTTTGCCCAAATGTATATTATGATGAAAGTTAGCAAATGTCTTGCTGAAGTCTGAATGCTACATCTGTGCTAATTTTATCATCTACCTATCATAAGGCTGCTGACCAACCGATTCTGGCTTCTAGTGAGCATGAACTTCTTCTCTAAGTCATTCAGAAGCCAACCAGCTATCACTTTGTTCTAGAATCTTCTCTTTTGTGATATCATGCTTCTTGTTATAGTTGGGTGAATGGATCTCCTTTGCCTCTTTCTGAACTTCTCTGTTTTTGGTACCTCTATGTTTCATGAGGTTCTTTGGAAAAGAAGGATGGATTGGCATGGGATTAGATTTCTCAAAGTCTTGAAATATATAATAATTGTATGTATATATGCAGACTGACCTTTATCCTTTTGCTATTTCAGATAAGGCCTATTTAGGCTATTTGGTATCTTAAAACGTCTAAACATGCCGGATTATTTATATTTTATTTACAATAAATGATAGAGAAAACATTATTTTCACCTTCCCCACCATCACATGTATTCTCTGGTTGCTCTACCACTTGAATGTGTAGAGGCCAAGTTGTTTTACAGAGATTATTCTAATGTCATTATTTAGACAGAGGGACAAATGAAATCCATTAAGCACATATATGGCTTTAGGAAGACATATCCCTGGGGCACTTGAGTGCCACAGTCAGTTAAGCATTAGACTCTCAGTTTTGGTTCAGGTCGTGATCTCAGGGTTGTGAGATTGAACCCCATGTCCAGCTCTGCACTCGGTGTGGAGTCTGTTTGAGATTCTCTCTCCCCCTCCCTCTGCCCCTCTAGCTCCAATGCAAGCATGCTCTCTCTCTCTCTCTCAAATAAATCTTTAAAAAAAAAAAAAAAGACATTCTGTTATTTCCAACTTGTTAACATACTGTAGTTTGGTTAATCTACACTAAGAGGCCAGTAGTGCTCAGTTGGGAAATTCATATTCATACAGATCTTTCTCAATTTATGATGGGGTTACATCGCAACAAAACCACCATGAGTTAAAAATATCATAAGTTGACATTTACTACACCTGACCTATGGAGTAGGTCATCAGGGCTTGGCCCAGCCTCCCTTAACTGTGCTCACAACACTTACATTAGGCTGCAGTTGGGCAAAATCATGTAACACAGAGCCTATTTGATAATTAAGTGTTGACTCTCTTGTGCCATGTATTGACTACTGCACTGAAAGGGAACAACAGAAGGGTGAATGGGTACAGATGGTTGTCAGTGTATCGGTCATTGACCCTTGGTGGTGGCCAGTGGACTGGGAGCCAAGGCTGCTGCCTCACCCAGCTGCATGGGAGAGGGTCACACTGCTTATCCCTGGCGGTGGGAAGGATCTACATTCAACATTCCAAGTATGGTTTCTACTGAATATGTATTGCTTTCACCCCTTCATGAACTTGAAAAATCCTGAGTTGAATCATCATAAATTGAGGACTGTCTATAATTAACTATAATATATGTTAGCATATTTGACCTTCCATTCTGTGTTCCCCAAATTGGACATCTTTAATAATATCTCCGTGTGGATACATTTTAGTTAGTAGACACAACAGTCTTATTTTTGCATTATATAATTACCAAATAAATATGAATAATGATGTATAATTACCAGAAAAAATACAAATTGATTAAATGTTTGGTCTAAAAAGGATCTGAGTGACCACATAAGCAGAGCTCCTTGTTTGTCCAGAGAAGATGCAGAGTGACTAGAGTGCATTATCTGATGGCAAAGTTCTAGGATTCAGTAACTGTCAAGTCAACAACTGACAGCTCCCAGTGTTGGCACAGATCGTACCCTGAAGGGGTCTCAGGTTGGAACCGGAAGTCAAAGTCACTGGGTACTTAGCTCTCTTTTAAAATGGAAAATTAGTATACCATGAGGAGTTGGCTAATGCCTGGCTCTTTCAGACACTCAAATTCCTCATTTAAATCTAAAAATTTATAGTTACCCAATGATTAAAAAATTATTTAAAATCTAATTATGTGTTCTATTACATTATTTGTTTTGATAAATTTTCGCTGGGTCCATATTTTCTATCACGGTTTCTTCATTTATAACACTTGAAAAAATTAGAATAAAGAAGATATCAAGCTATAAACTAGTGTCTACAATATTTCTCTAGCCCAGACCTCTTTTCCAAGTTCCAAGCTTTATATTTAAACTGCCAATAGCCATTTCTACCTGTATGTCTCACATTCTCCTCAAATTCAACATGTCCAAAATTAGAGCAACTACCTTCTCTCCAGAAATCGGTTCTTTTCCTTTACTACCATGTCACAAATTGTACCACCACCAATCCTGTCACTGAAGCAGAAATTTTCATCAATTACCTCATACCTGATAAATAGCATTTGCTATCAATTTTACCTCCTTTTATCTCTGTGCCTTTTCCTTTCCTCCTGCCACTTCCTTTGTTCTGATTCTTACTATTTTCACTGAGATTGTTGCAAGAACTCCTGATTGTCATCCTGTCTCCGTCCTGGACTGCTTCAATTCATTCTTCACAATGCAATACACATGTTTTCTCTAAAACACAAAAGTGATTATGTAGTTCCGTTGCTTGAGATATTTCAATGGCTTTTCGGAGCCTTTATGTAAAAGGTCAACATCTTTCGTGGGGTGGGTGAGTTTGACCTGGCCCTTACTTTCCTGTATGCTTTCCATCCCTCCACATCCTAGATCCTCAATGTATTCTAGACAAAGAGACACTGTAGTATATGAGATCCCCAAAGAAACCCCTCCCGTTTCTCACAAAGGCTCTTTCCCTATTGGAATTTTAACTTTCTGTCAATCTCTATTTTTCAAATGCCTCATTTGGTCTTACTCTTCTATTCTCGAAAATACCTAGTACATAATTCTATCAGTGCATGTTTCACAGTTTAATGAAATTGTGTAGCTATTTATCTCCCCAAGAAGGCTGTGGGCTCCCATATCAGTCTCTTAAAACTAAAAGTTATGTAATCCCAAAGCTTGGCAGCTACCTTACACAGAGTGAACCTTCCATGAATGCCTGCCCACTTCAGATGATTTTCTCTCATCTTCTGGATACTTCTGGAGGCATTTTGCAATCATTAGTATGTCAAGGAAGTATATCACCAGACTTACAGGCCTTTTAAAGATGTCAGTGACAGGACACCTGGGTGGCTCAGTAGGTTAAGCGTCTGCCTGCGGCTCAGGTCACGATCCCAGTGTCCTGGGATCAAGTCCCTCATTGGGACTTGCTCAGTGGGGAGCCTGCTTCTCCCTCTGCTTGCTGCTCCCCCTGCCGTGCTCTCTCTCTCTCTCTCTTTGGCAAGTAAATAAATAAAATCTTTTTTAAAAAATTTAAAAAAATAAAGATGTCAATGACATTTCCTATAAAATTTGTCATTACACACACATGAAAAAAATAAAACTCAGTAACTGGAAACAATTTATTTTAATCTTCCTTATGTTTTGAGCTCCAGTGTTAGGTTATAGCCATACTTGCTTCAAATAGGAATTGTGTACCATTTCTGGATGACAGGGAAAACAAAAAACAAAAATCCAAAAAACTTCATGTAGAAAATTGTAAACCAAAACTCTTTATTCAAAGTTATCCAATAACTTTTCCCCATATTCTTTTTTGTCTTGCACATTTTACTCCCTGCACTCTTTCCACAAACTTAAGGAAAGACCAACATTTTGCTATGATACTCTCCTTTTTGTCCCTTGGTGAATAATTAAAAGTTGCCTTTAGCCATGGCAGCTTGTGTTTGAAATCAGTTCCACTGAATAAAAAAATTTGTCATATAAGACATGCTACTGATTTAAAGACCTCCAAGCGACACTCCAAAATGACCATGAGTGGTTTTCTAAGGTCAGCAGATGACATGCATCCCTAAGGGTTGGTGTTGGAATAAGGTCCTAACATGGTATTAGAAAGAAGAATACAGTACTATTCTCCAGAGATGGCATCAATGTCAAGTTATTTGTGATTATCACATGCTCTCTGGCACTTTCTAAGGAGATGTATTCTTAAGTAAACTGTAATCGCTGATTTTCTTTTCTTTTTTTTTTTTGGTAATCACTGATTTTTGATGAGTATTGAAGTTGACTCACTATCTTCCAGGTTGTTTTAATTGTGTGCATATTCCTCTATTAAAGGACATTAAAAAAAATGTCCTTAGGTCTGTCTTTTAGTGAACCTGTAAAAAGAAAAAGTCCATGCATGGGTGTGCCTGAAAAGAATAGTATTATATGCACTTGAAAATCCCAACCTGGCCCTTTTGATGGTTTTTAATGCAGAAAAGACTATGTTCCTGAGAAAATATAACTAAGTACAGTCAAAGATAGACAAATTAAGTAGAAATTATAGGGATTAGAGCTGAACAGACTTTACATATTTTCAAAAATGAATGTTTTTCTGTGGCTGTATTTACATTTAAACAAAAAATATATTCTTTTTTCTATTCCTTTTTCCTGTAATCAAGTGTCAGCAGTATATAGAAGAATACATTAAAACAAAGTACACATACATACATAATATATACATATATATACCCACAGATATACACATATTTAATAAAAATATATTATAAAATTAATATGGGTTTGATGGAGAAAAGATGAAGATGTTAGAAACTTAAAAAGATAATAAAATTCTCAATGACTCTATACCTCAAATTGTTTTCAAAATTTTCTTTCAAAAATCTTTTAGTTCGTTCTTTTAGATATAGTTTGGTTGATCTTTTTCTTTTAATTATAGGCACATTAAATAATTGATATTAAATGTATACATATTTTCATATTATATTAATTTTCATACATTATTGAAAATATTAAACTACCATTTAATGTTGTATAATTTGACATAATAAACTCTATTTAGTAAAGTTAGAATACTACTTATTTTATATATAATCCTGTATGATTATTGTTATATATGAATTTTTACATAAAGATTTACCTAAAATTGATCTAAGTCATGGATCAGTGGGTCAATGAAACCTAAAATTTTTAAGATTTTTCAGACATTGAAAAAGTATTTTTCTAAGTGGGGTATGTTATACTAGTTGTCTTCCATTTATAAGCTTACCTTCAGTATGACATTATTAGATGTTTTAAGCAAAATCTTTTTTATTTTCTTTATTCACCTTTGTCTAAGTTTTGCAATTGATCTTTTATTAATGATTTAAAGAATCCTTTTTTAGAGAGAATGTGTGTGCATGCAAGGTTGGGGAGGGGCTGTGGAAGAGGGAGAAAGAATCTTAAGCAGACTCCACGCTGGGCACAGAGACTGATTCGGGTCTCAATCCCATGACGCTGAGCTGAAATCAAGAGTCAGATGCTTGACCAACTGAGTCACCCAGGTGCTTCTAATGAATATTTTTCATTGATTGTAAAGCATAGCAGTTTTGAAATGCTGGTAAGCTATGTCCATTTCTCACTTCACAAAATATCTTCACTGACATGCTTTGCATCTATTGCATTTTTAATATTTTCTGAGTTCCGAGTTCCATTTGGAAATATAGAAAGATATTAATCCATGATTTTTTTCCAGTCTTTAATGACTTTACTTTCACACTTAAATTTAATTCTTTCATATATTATTTAGGTGAGTGATGTGAGTTGAAAAGCAATTTTTTTCCCAATAGCTTATTTTTCATGGAATAATTTACTTTTATAAATCCACTATACATGTAGTTTATTTCTGGCCTCTCAATTCTTTTCCAGAATCATTACTTCATGATTATATTATTATTTTTTGTTTGTTTGTTTTTAAAGATTTTATTTATTTATTCATGAGAGACAGAGCGAGAGAGAGAGAGGCAGAGGGAGAAGCAGGCTCCCAAGGAGCAGGGAGCCCGATGTGGGACTCGATTCCAGGACCCTGGGATCATGACCTGAGCCGAAGGCAGATGCTTAATACTATTTTATAAAATCTACTAGTGTACTTCTACCCATTGTTATTTTAATAGGAAATTTCCTAAACCCCAAATATAATTTGTCAAGAATTAACATCATTCTGGTGACCAATCTTTTATTCCAAAACTGACAGTACACGTATCTCAATGTATTTGATTCTATCATTAAATCACATATCACATAGTAGTTTTTCAGTTTACTACACTGGTGCTGTTTTTGTCTTTAAGAATATTCTTCCAGTTTCATATATAGTTGCTATTGTGGTGAGGAGATTGCATTAATTGTAAAACAGAGAAGGAAAAAGAGAGAGAAAGAAAGAGACCGACTCGAACTCCTTAAAGGCATTATTAACTGGAGTTCATTGAAATTGTTGTAATTCACAGAATGTTCTGGAACATTGGAGAACTGTGCTGGGTTAATATAAGCCGGAGCAACATCACAGAGACAGTCTGGATAACACGTAGCTCCTGTCATTAATATCTGGACGCCTCAGGTGGCACTGTTACTGCCACTGGCAAAGGTGTGTGAAGTTGGGTATGCCTATTGTTTACACCTGTGTCAGCGCTGCAAGAGGAGCTATTTGTTTCCAACACTGACAGGTATCTATCATAAAGACCCTTGTAGAAGGGAATCGCAAATATAGAAATGGATTTCAGATTCAAGAATTTTTTTTACCTTTTCCACCTAGATTGTCTTGAATCAGTTTTCTATTTTGTGGCATAGAATTGTAGGATTTTTTCCACTGTCCATTTATTTCACTTCTAGTCTCCTCATGATCAGTTAATATGCTTGTGGGCTGATCTATTTTGATGAACCCTCAGTCTTTGTTGCCTAATACCTTTATAATTACTTGCTTCTGCCAATTAAGTGCGGCTACTTGGCCTTTGTCACTCAAGAATCACATTATCCTCAACGACATCTATGAATAGATCACTAAATTCTTTCCCTATAAGTTAGTTATCTATTGCTGCATAACAATTTATCCTAAAATTTAGTGACTGACCATAGGTGATAATTCAATAACTACATTAACCACTATAATTAATAGGTACAAGATTATCTGTGCTCCATTCTGTAGTACTAAACAGGTTTTACTGCACATAAAGATAAATAAGTTTGATAACCAAATTCCCATGTTTCCATTTCTTCGAGTGTTGTCCAAATACTTTTGGCCAAAAATTCCATATTTGTCGGCATTTTGGGGTGACGATTGTAGGATTCACCCTAGTAAGAGTGGGTATTGCATGATCCACAAAATCACTGAAGGTCCTAGAGGAAAGGCTCTAGGCTGAGCTTTCAGGATCAACTTCATGAACCACATGCAGAACTGCCATGATAAAGTAGATGCTGACTGTGGATCTGTGCTATCTCTGCCATGACCTGACTCAATAAAATGAGTATCTCGTAATCGATGGATTAGCTTACTTCTGAATCAGAGTCACATGCAAGAGTGTCTTGCTGGCAGAACCAGCCCTATGTTTATAACCTAGCATCCACTGAACCTCAGATACAAAATTTCTGTGTATTTAACCTTGAAAAGGTACATTTCATAATGTAATAAATTCTCAAAATGTAGAAAATGTACCCCAAATTTTGGGATAGACCAAATGGTATACAACCACTGCAAGGCTCATTCTCTCTCCCTACTTTCTCGTTCTTCTCTCTCACTTATAATTTCCTGATGTTATATTTATTTAATGTATTTTGAGGCTATGAAATTTGCCTGGTATTTATATTATCCATATGAAATCACTTTACTATGTAATAGATTTGTTTGATTATGCTTTGATATTAATATTGCCATCACTATTTTCTTTCATTGTTTTTGTCTAATATAATTTTGACCCTCATTTTATATTTCTGCTTGATGGGTCATTTTTTTAAAAATGTCTCATAAACATGAAGTCACTTAATGTTTATTTTTTAATCCAATCTGAGAGTCATTTGAGGGAGTTATTTTCCTAAATGAAGCTTTCATTTATAAGCTACATCATTAATTTAAATTCCTTCAAAGTTTAATCTGCTAGCTGCTACATCCATCAACATTTTAATTCCAAAATCTTATTTTTCTTCCCCATTGAATCTTTATCAAAACCAGATTGCCCTTTTTCGTGACATGCTGCTTTGATTTTATAGCATCCTCTTGAAAGTTGTTGAAAACACAGTCATTTTTCAAAAATTGTTTCCCTTCTTGCAGTAAGTCTATTACAGAAAAGTCATTATGTCAAAATTTGAAGGAATTGGATGCTGACCTTATATTGCACTGGAGAATTCCTTCATATTTCTCTATTTTCTGCCATTATTATTTTATTAGGTGAGACAAAGGGAATTAAACCCACTAAACTAATTAGATATATGGGAGGGGTGAAGAAATAAACTGCGTATAGGAAGGTCACCCAGAGAGAAGCAAGAGCAGGAAGCAGGATCACCCTGTGTTGAAAGGAGCTTTGGGTGAGGGGGTGTCACTAGTCCTGAAGCACGAAATGTGCAGAAGAAACATGGTCCTGCTGGAGATGCCACTTAAGAGGGAAAGAGAGAAATGCTTGAATTCTCCTTTCCTTGGGCTCCCCATTTGCTTTCCATGCCTCTTGTTGGCCCAAACAAATGAAAGGTAGTAACACAGGAGTCTGGGTTTATCGTTTCTTTTGTAAGAAGAACAGAGAAAGGGAGGAGAAAAGAGAGAGAGAACACATGGGATCAAGTAGACACTGTCTACCTGTTCTTCTAGTCACAACATTTTCTAGACATCTATCAACTTTAATTTATCATACAAGCCTTTATGCTGCCACTGAAGCTGAAGCAACTTTGTGCGTTTATAATGAAGACAGTTTTATCCTCTTTGTAACAAGAAGGGACTCAAAGTCTCAACAATCATGAGTTTCTACTTCTAATCATGGCAAAATACCTTTATTTATTTTTTTTAGATTTTATTTATTTATTTATTTATTTGAGAGAGAGCATGAGTGGGTGGGGGCAGAGTGAACAGGAGAAGCAGACTCCCCACTGAACAGGGAGCCAGATGGGGGGCTCGACCCCAGGATCTTGAGATCATGACCTGAATTGAAGGCAGATGCTTAATCAACTGAGCCCCTCAAGTGCTCTTTGTGTCAAAATACTTTTAGAGTTCTAAACATTTACCAAGAGTAACTATAAAGCTAAACAAAATATTAAAAATTTGTTGGAAGGCATTAGAGACTTAATAGAACAGCACAGATAAAGGGGCCTAGGGAACACATAAAAGGGAAGTGCAGAGAAATGAACATGAAAATGTCACTACTTTTTCTCCCAAGGCATTTAGTAATTCTAAAAAGAACCGAAAGGCTGAATAAATGAGAAGAGCTTTCAGCAGTCTTAGGAGGCTGGAGGGTCAATAACTTCACCAAGGAATGGGTCCTAAGAAATACCTTAAGGTTTCAGTTGTTTTTTCTAAAAAAAAAAGAGCAGAAAAAAGTAAAAACAGCCAGTCTTCAGAAAGCCTGAAGTCCTCTGCCATAATGAAGGAATCTCTGGATGAGCTTATCTGACCCCTACCTTAACTGCCTGCCGGAACCAAAAACAAAATCTCTGGAGAAAACCAGTGACATACATAACTAAAAATTATCTCTAAAATATTTCATGCACAATATCTAGAATCCAAACAAAATTACCAATATACCAGGAGAGAAGATTAAATGATCAGAGAAGGGGAGAGGTGGGGAGAGTAAGAAAGAGAGAAATAAAAATATACCCGTAGGAAATCCAGATATTGAAATTAATAGACATAGTTTTTTTTTTAAAGATTTTATTTATTCATTTGAGAGAGAGAGAGGGGCAGAGACAGAGAGCACAAGCAGTGGGAGAGGCAGAGGGAGAGGGAGAAACAGACTCCCCACTGAGCTGGGAGTCTGACATGGGGCTCAATCCCAGGACCTGGAGATTATGACCTGAGCCAAAGGAGGACGCTTAACCTACTGAGCCACCTAGGTGCCCTGACATAGGTTTTAATTTAAATGTATAAACAGATTACAAAGATGAGCTACAAATGAACAATAATGGAAATTATAATAAAAAATGAATAGGAATTCTACAACTGAAGAAAGTTATCATGTAATTTATGTCAAAGTAGATAAGTTCAACAATATTTAGATACAGGAGAAAAAAGTATTATTGAATTAGAAGGTTAGGAAAAAATAGTAAGTCTGATACATGAAGAAAAAAGAAAAGATGAAGAAGTTAATAGTATAAGAACTGTAAGAGAGGGTGAGAAATTTGAATACAGGCATAATTAGAAGTCCCAGATTGAAACACAGAGATGCACCAAGTAATGCAAAGCCAAAGAACAGTAAAATATCTGACAAAATCTAAATGAATATTGTTGTTTAACATAATTTCTTACAAGTTTAAAACTATATAGTGTACATAGAATTAAAATGCATGACAATCGTAGCTAAAGAAGTGGGGGGTAGGTGGATGTGGCATTTTCTCAAACTTTCTGTGGTCTATATCATGATAAAAGTATGACTTATTATTAGATTTAGTAAGTAAAGGATGTATGTTGCAATCCTTAAGGTAACTACTAAAATAATAATACATAGTATTTATTAGCAAGGTAATAGAGAATAATAAATGGAATAATTTAAAAAATATATTCCAAAGAAGACAATAGAGATGTAAGAAATATAGAACAGGTGGACAAATAAAAAAAGAAGTAAGATAACATATTTAAACCCATCAATAATTACATTAAACATAAATAGACTAAATACTCCAGTTAAAAAATGATGTCAGTTTGGCGGCAAAAAACACAACTATAGATAGACCTTTTAAAAGTTGGCACAGGGCTGCCTGGGTGGCTCATTCGGTTAAGCGTCTGACTCTTGATTTTGGCTCAGGTCATGATCTCAGGGTCCTAGGATTGAGCCCTGCATCAGGCTCCACACTGTTCTTGGAGCCTGCTTAAGATTCTCTTACTTGTCTTCTGTCCGTCCCCTTCTCTCTCTCTCTAAAGAAAAAAAAAAAATAATAATAATAATTATAAATAAAAGCTGGCATAAATCCTTAAATGTAAAGGTACAGTAAAGTTGTCAATAAAGGGGTATAAAAATATATATCATGCAAACAGTAACCAAAGAAAAGCTGGTGTTCTGTCTTAATGTTGGGCTAAGCAAATTCAATGAAACAATTATTACTAGAAATATAGACATACACCAATGATAAAAAAATCAAACCCACAGGAAGACTTGAAAGACTTAAAACAAGATTTACAAACTTGATGTACCTACCTTGTGTAGAAAACTGCAATGGGTAATTGCAAAAATGCACGTTTTCCTCAAATACACATGAACTCATTACAAAGTTAGATAATATGTTGGACCATAAACACACATCAAGAAATTGCGAAGAATGAAAATCACGCTTAGAAAGTGCCCCAATAATGGTGGAATTAAGCTGAAAATCAATAAGTATAACTGGAAAATATTCAAATGTTTGAAAGTTAAGCAATATACTTCTATATAATCCATGAGTTAAGGAAAAAATAACTATGAAAATTAGGAAAAAAATTTTGAAACAATTGATCAAAAAACCCCCACAATTCTGTAACTCTTACTGTGTCTTTTCAGAGGCTTGAAATAATGTTCTTATTTACTTCTCTTACCTTTTGAGCTTCATCAAATCTGCTTTGTCTTGAGGCCTAATTTACAGGTGCCTTTTCACATAGCCTAGACTTGATACAGTCTAGGAAATCTTATGGATTATTGGTAAAAGGGTCCAGAGAACACACACAAATTTATAGTATATGTTGCCTCCAAAAAAAAAAAAAAAAATCCAAGGAGCCCCACAGGTGTTATATATTTGGCCAACAATAGTGAAAGATGAGACACCTCATCTCCTTTTAGGGGTGATATATTGACAAGTCAAAGACCATCTGCTCCCTAAAATCTTTCTTAAAATGGCAGGCCTCTGCATTTTTGTGTTTTTATTCTCCCTCTGGGCAAACATATGTCAAACTAGTACATCTGGGTGTTTCCCCTTTCCATACACCAAGGACAATCAGTGAGGTGGAGCAAATTATGTTCTGTGGGATGTCGATTACATGAAAGTTCTGGAGACTTTATTTTAATAGTAGCAGGAAAGTTGACATATCCCTGAGGGAAGATAGTGAAATTGTAATAGTATCTCTCCCAGCTGAAGGCAAGCTGCTCTGATCATCTTTGATGACTAGTATGGGGAAAAAGGCATTTTGCAGGTCAATAGGGGTATATCAGAGCAAAGCATGTGTTAATTTGCTGTAACAAAGTTGCGGTATCTGTCACAGCAGCTGCAACTGGAGTGACTATCTAATTATATTTACGATAATCCACTTTCATTGTCAAGATGCATCTGACTTTTATGACAGCCAAAGAGGTGAATCAGAGGTAGGCTTGATAGGATTCCTATATGTTTCAAGTCTTTGATGGCAGCATTAATTATGGTGATTCTCTGAGGGGGATGATATTGCTTATTTGTGACCACGCCGATAGAGAAATTCAGTTCCATGGATTTTCACTTGGCCTCTCCGACTTTACTGGCCCTCACACCGTAGGTAAGAGAGCTGGTGTGGGTGGAAATTCTGCCAGTTTCTGATTATGAACGTTGCAACTGGTCCCAGCTGGAGAT
Organism: Callorhinus ursinus; assembly: GCF_003265705.2. Lineage (NCBI taxonomy): Eukaryota > Metazoa > Chordata > Mammalia > Carnivora > Otariidae > Callorhinus > Callorhinus ursinus. The sequence goes on along the minus strand of NW_027397073.1, from coordinate 11,121,756 downwards.
GGATTTGGAGCAAATTTGCGTTTGTTACCTGGGTTTCATAATTCTGCACAATGATACATGAGCCAAGGGGGCATTTCAGTCAGTGTCTTAGGAATCAGATCAACTCAGAGCCAGCATAAAATCTTTAAAATTGTGAGCATTGCTTTCTCTTCAGTGTCCATTTGTCATATCAAACAGCCTCTGATCCTTTTGGAGAAAGATTTAAGCATATTCTCGTGCAAGATCCTTACTCAAGTAACTCAGCCTGTTTTATAGTCAAGGGGCTTCAGATCTGTGATGGAGTGAGTAATGGTCTAGTTTGCTCAGAACTGGAGGGTTTCCCAGGATGTGGGATTTTCAGTCCTAAAGCCAAGAACTGGGATGATCAATCACCTTATCTGTGAATTAACTTTGGCTGGTGACTGGGGGGAAGATCCATAACTTCCTCTTCTGGTGACACAAATTAGGTTTCTCTTCGCCAAACCTAGATCTTTTCCTGTTACATGGATCTAGTAATACATCAATAGGCTACACACCTGTTTATTCCTGGGGACTTCTGTTCACTTAACTACCAACACAGATTTATGTATGTCAAAGCATTCTATTTACCATTTCAGCACTGCTGCCTGTTATGGTCATTGAAATGACAAGGTCTAGAACACTCATACCCCAGTCTCCCACTCTCTGGGATCCCATTATTATCAATGAAATCAAGGACCTCGATTCTACCACAATTCAATTCCACTTTTATCCTTAACCTAGGGATGTCACCATGGAACTTTCCAGAAATACTGATATTGTCCTCACAATTGCATTTATCAATTCTTTGTAAAGGGAAATTCTTCTGAGCACCCTCAGGATACACTGTGGAGAAAGAGGGAGTGAATTGTACTTACCAGATCCCCTCCAGCGCTACTATCTCCCTAACACTTAACTGCCCGCCTCTACATTATGCCAGCGAAGGCCCAGCATTCATGACCTTGTTAATGTAAACTCTTGAACCTAGCCTTCAATAACCAACTGAGTAAAGAGATAAAATTCCAACTTCTCTAAATTCAGAATGGAAATTTAGTGTAACATTATATTTGGCTTCATCCAAAATTAAATTTTTCCCCTTTGAGAGGCTCTATGAATGTAATACGTTTTTCTCCAAGTACATACAGATAAAAATTAACAATATTTTGGGATTCCTTTGCTGTCTATGCCATATCATCCTGGAGGAAACCTATGTTTCTCTTCCTGGGGCATCTTGGAAATAACTATTGTTATTGGTCTTGAGGCAGTAAGAGATTACAAGGTAGGCTTGAGCAGACTGTGTTATGTGAGGTAAGGAAGTATTATCTATTTAAGGGAAGGCTACTTTTCTAACAGTGAAGTTGTTACCCATTCTATTAGGAAGATGGATGAGGAAAAGTTGGCAGTGCAAGCTTCTCAGCTTTGTCCAAACGCACACATTGTCCCTACCCCAAATCTCAGGATCCCGCTACTTCTTCATAAATGCCATAAACTGAAGCAATAAGGTCCTGATATTAACATAGGGGCTGGTGATGTTGTGAGATCAACGCGTACTTTATTTATGCTTCTGTACATTTAAATTTCTGTTCAAATCCTCAGCCACATCTTTCTTCCCTGTAGCTTTGGGAGATGATATGTTCTTTCATGTTTTTCATAGAAGTTCTCTCGTACCCTAAGCCTGATTTGACCAAAGTTCATACACATGAGTGTAGTGATTTTTTTTTGTCTGCTCTTCTTCACCTTTAGAAATGGATAGCAGCCCTCTGCACTTGTCATTATCCGTATTACCATGAGATACAATTACCATTACAACAGCAACTTGATTTTCCAAAGCCTTGAATTTGGCCAGCTCTCCATCTCAGCATCTGTAGATGATGATTTAAGTAAAAATGATGTCACTGCATGCCACAAATTACCATTATTCCATTTGCCATCTGCAAGTGCATCATGAATGTGTTCATATTCAAATAGGAGTTAAGCTCAGGGTTAGAATCCTATCATAAGAGGTATTTTTCCAGGACCTCTGCTGATAAAGTATTATAACAATCAGTGTCAAACCAGGAAGCACATTGACTCTGAATATTCTAGATTAAAGGGATTTAATTTAGGAAATTGGTAACAGAAGTGATGGAAGAAGCTGACAATCTGATTAAGGGCAATGAGGCAATCCATAAATTAGCAATAGCAGGTTATCAGAACTACACTTGGCCCAGGGGGGAGAAACAAAAACAAAAACAAAACAAACAAAAAACAAATCAAGAAGGCAATGACACCAAAAAGCCTTGTCAAGGGCTCACCAAGCAGAAGCCAAAAGTATGGCAAACCTGTTCCACTGATGTTTGAGCCACGGATGGTATGTGGACTTTGCTGGAAACCCCCCCCAAAAAGAAAGAGAGAAAAATACCCTGATTTCTCCCTTCCTTCTACCTCCTGATTTTTCTTCAATGCCTGTTATTAGCCAAACCTTGCCCAATGCCAGCTGACAGAATTGGAAATCGGAAGAATAAGGAGAAACTATGAGAAAAAACAGCTGACAGATAGTTCAATGGAACATGTAGTGGTAGGAGGAATGAAAGAAAAGTTAAAAAGAATAGCCTGAAGGGATGGTGACAGTGGGGGGCAGGGAGGAGCTGTTGATGGTAATGGGGGCGGTCTGTAGTAGCATAAAACCAGAGTGAAGAGCATATTCGTCACATTTGTGACTACCCCATACCAATTATGGATAATGGGTAGCATTTCCAGAAAAAGAAAATCACTATAGAATTTTCTTTCTTTAGACCTCTATTGAAAAAGCACATCTCTGGACCTACCGATGGCCATGGTCTCTCTGCACTTAGTATAGCGGACGAGACACATTTAAGAGAAAATGTAAGGCATTTCATGGCTTGGGTGAATCTCTAATGTTAAAGCTTCACAGAGAGAGAAGATACAACGTGGAGAACACCCAAATAATAGCCAAGCCATTTCATCCCTTAAACCAACTCAAATCATGGGATTTATCACTTGAATGTTCCAGGACAAATTTCCACATTCAGAATTCTTTGCTCTTCCAGAGGACACTGGCATGTCTGCTGGCACTGGAAAAACCAGCTGTCAGTGACCACCCCACCCAAGGAAAGAGAGAATCCTTTATGCTGCTTGTATTACCAGTAAAATTTGGGGAAGAAGAGGTTGATGTCATTTCTCATGGCACAAGTTTGCAAGAGTTCAGAGCTTTCAGTTTGAACCTAAATTTAGTTTCTTATTTTTAATGTGGGTAATTCCTTTGTGACATATCCTAAATTGTTTATGTATAGTTTATGCCTTATATTCAAAATAACATATGGGATGTCATCTGTTAGTTCTGAAAAGTTTGACACTAATGAGTGTAAAATAGCAAGACAAAGTTATATCTCTTATGATCAAAACTCTGTAACAACTTACCACGTGCATGTAAAAGAAAGTCTGGGTAGAAATACACCAAAAAACCACAAAACAACAAAACAAAACAAAACACCAGAAAACAAACCAAAAAAAACCTTTGAAAATTATTGGAGAGTTAGAATATAAGTGATCATTTTCTCTTTTGATAGTTCTTTTTATTTTCTTCTTATTCTATAATGAACATGTTATAGTGTTATGTATCGATTTTATTAATAAAAGTAAATATTTGAGTTACCAACTTTCAATTTATACTCTATTTTCAGATAACATGCTGTCTCTCTGTCACTCCTTAATAATTTTGTAAAATTTTACATACAATTCTTTCTTATACTGATATTAACTGAAATAAGATGTCAAGATATACTATTGTAATACAACCGTGCTCTAATACTATCTAAAACTTGATACTACTTGTAAATGGACTCCAGAAAAACATCATTTGGAAGAAGATACAGTCTGGATGACTGTAAGGGCAGGTTATATTTTAAAAGTTGTTGAACTGATGATAACAATTGAATTTGTCATAGAAACATATAAAAAATAATTATGAATACAGTTTTGGAGTCTTTGAATAAAGTTGTAATATCTTTGGTGCTATAATGATCTGTAGCTTCCTTTTGTTCAGTTGGAATGTTAAGAATCTATTACACCTAATACAAAAAGAACCTCGTACACTTATGATTTACATTACTAACATCTAAGAATTTTTCCTAATTTTTATTATTTATCATGTTACAATATTACTGCGTCACTCCGCTGTTCCCAATCAATAAAAATCACCAGAATGAATCTTATAATTGGTGTTCCCAAGGTCACACAGAAATTGAATAATAAAAAGAAGGTAAGGCTGATAAATGTCTAATTGTCATCGACTGCTCTCCTCTCAAATTTTCCCAGGGGACTAGATAGCTTGGACGATTTTCATTAATTTCAAAATCACTTGTGTAGATCTAGCTCACACTGGGGTGATGGAAGTTTTTACTTTCGAATGACATGTGTTGGGCTCTGTGGAATGAAGTGGATGCCTCAGTTGGGTTCCAAAGGCATGGATGTCTTTTTCACCAAGCCACTAGTTTGAAGGGAGAGGTTGAAGACTGTCAAAAATAAATAATCCCTTTGAACTCCGAGGTGATTTCTCTTGGTCAGGTTTAGTCATACTAATGGATCAACGTACAAAAATGTTCACTTTCATAACCTAAGCTTTTATCTGGGGCTAAAACCTGGGGAGTTGATTTCTGATGATGAGAATCTGGCATTTTTCTGAAAATAACAGGCACTTAGCAAAGCAAATCCTTGCTAGACAAGGACCACCTCCCTCTTCCTCATATATAGTGGTATCCAGTGTAAATAAAATCATGTGATGCCTGAATCACCACCTTGTATTGGCTTTTTGTCCCTATGCCAACGGACAGCGTATTATTTTCAGTCTCACACTGGCTCAACTGACTGAGCAACAGATCAAAGACTTCGCCACTTGAGGTTAAAACACTAGTGTTTAGGGTTGCTCTTTTATGGCCCCGAGTAAATCAATTAACCTTTCTGCTCCAGTTTCACTCATGTGTAGCAGAAACTGAAGCAAGATTCTGGCTCTATCCATAATACTTTGATCAGAAATCATACACATCCACAATCTCTCTCTCTCTCTCTCTCTCTCCCTCTCTCTCTCTCTCTCTCACACACACACACACACACACACACACACACACACACACACACAAAATGCCATTTAGGTAGTATTTGTTCTAAGTATTGCTGATTTTTCTTCTAGGTGTTAAAAGTCAATGCTGCAAATAAAATCCCCCAAGAACAACTCGTGCTCATACTCAACATGGCATTAACAGAGGAGAAAATGAGAGCATTTGCTACATAAAAGGCATGATTGCTTTTGTCAGTTCCTTCAAATTCCATGTAGAATTGCATTGATCAAGGGAACGATTGTGAAGTGTTAGAAAATCCTATTCTGAGGAGAAACCAAGTCCCATTCTCCCAGGATCTGTCACTTCACATTTGAATTTGAGGAAGTGTTCTTCCTGAATGTGTGCAGTGATCATTCCAGGGTTTATCGAGTGGTTATGCAAAGATGGGCTGGATCTGCTGAGGACCTAGGCCTTGTCCAGATTAGGCTCAAAGTGTCACAGGCAAGCCTGTCTGATAGTAAAGTTTAAAGGCATCTTCCTTTGAAGATGCCACTGTTCGTTTTCTTATATCCATATACATAATGCATTTGTTTTCCTTTGTCAGCTTCGAGAATGTGTCATTAAATTCCCCACTCTCTGCTTTCGGCCTGCCATGACTTCTAGAATGACAGCTCTTGGCAGCTCACATTAGCATCATTAGGAGCCTGATGATGTGCTTTCTCACTAGGGCACTGTCAAGGTTTTATCCTAACTTTGTAGTTTAGACTTCTGTGATTTGTGTAGATAGGCCATCAGCAGACAAACAGCGGTTTGAAAGATGCGAACAAAGAGAAGCCTTCATGATAAAATAAGAAAACATCACATTTACTCTCAAATGTATTATGGTCCAGATTACATAAGAATACCTGGTGATTTCTCAATATAAAATTTTTAACAGAGTTATCAATTAGATATATTACTTCTGAGATTTAAATGTAGTACAGATTTTATTTTTCTCTTTTCTAAAGAATGAAAAAAATCACAGGATTTAAAAAAATAACCTGTAGGGCGCCTGGGTGGCTCAGTTGGTTAAGCGACTGCCTTCGGCTCAGGTCATGATCTTGGAGTCCCAGGATCGAGTCCCACATTGGGCTCCCCGCTCAGCAGGGAGTCTGCTTCTCCCTCTGACCCTCTTCCCTCTCGTGCTCTCTCTTTCTCTCTCTCTCAAATGAATAAATAAAATCTTAAAAAAAAAAATAAAAATAAAATAAAATAAAATAACCTGTATATAAAATGAGTGCAAAATCAAATGCTCTTTATAAAGCTAACAAATAGAGTAGATTAAGTGAGAAAGTATCTATATTTTCTAAGAATAGCTTTTTTTGTTGAAATACTATTATTATTAGGTCTTCAATCCAAGAATATTTGAAGAAAATTACAATTCTCAAATGTAATAGTTTTGATAGTGTTTCCCCCCCAATAACCTTTTGTTTATTTTGCAAAATCTGGATACATGATAATGAAACATAATTAGTATATACTAGTGGGTAAATTATTACTCTAACTTGGCTTGGCTTTTACTGTTAAATTTTTTATTTTTCCTAACCTTTGCAAAACCTCACATAACTATGTATGTAACCAGACAATAAGTCCAGAAATATTATTTCAGAGGGTTAGGGAATATCATAATTTTTTTCTGGACAACTACTGAGATTTGCTTGTTTCTACCTACAGTATCTAAAACAAAGAAATATTTAAAAAAGGTACTGTGTAAACAAAAAAATTATAGACTAAACTTTTATTGTATACTAAACAATATAAAAACTAAAATTGTAGAATGAACAATAACCAACCCCCAAGGATGACAAAATCTTCGGGTCCTCTCTTTCTCCCTCTCATAAGACATGATTTTTCTGTATGATGAATGAAGACCGTGCTAGGAGGCCTGAGTGTATGGAACTAACTACTGAACTTACTTTTCATTCTCCATAAGATATCCACTTATTATGAAAGATATACTGTAGGGGGCGGAACAAGATGGCAGAGGAGTAGGAGACCTGGATTTCATCTGGTCTCAGGAAGTCACCTGAATAGGGATCAGACCATTCTGAACACCTACGAACTCAACAGGAGATCGAAGATAAGAATAGTAACAACTCTCTGAACAGAGAAGCGGCCACTTACTGGAAGGTAGGACGTGCGGAGAAGTGAATCCGAGGCGATATTCGGGAGGATAGACGGCGGGGGAGGGGGCCTCCGTCGGCCGCTTCTGGCAAGTGCTAGAGCCGCGGAGCA